>NW_025747085.1:52500-70830 GCF_021184085.1 Oncorhynchus gorbuscha
AATCCCATCCCAGGACAGCTTCACCAGGATTAGAATGCCCTTCCTGCCTTAGATCCTGGTTATATAAGCCCCAGCAGGTCCACAGTTAGAGCATCCTATTCCCTATATAGTGCACTCCTTTAGACCAGAGTCCCATAGCAATATAGGGAATAGGGTGTGGCATTTGGGACTCTAGAGTACAACCTGTCAACGCCACATGGAGTCAGGTTACACCACCGTGACGTGGAGTCAGGTGGCACCACCACCGTGACGTGGAGTCAGGTGGCACCACCACCGTGACGTGGAGTCAGGTGGCACCACCACCGTGACGTGGAGTCAGGTGGCACCACCACCGTGACGTGGAGTCAGGTTGCACCACCACCGTGACGTGGAGTCAGGTTGCACCACCACCGTGACGTGGAGTCAGGTTGCACCACCACCGTGACGTGGAGTCAGGTTGCACCACCACCGTGACGTGGAGTCAGGTTGCACCACCACCGTGACGTGGAGTCAGGTGGCACCACCACCGTGACGTGGAGTCAGGTGGCACCACCACCGTTCCGTGGAGTCAGGTGGCACCACCACCGTGACGTGGAGTCAGGTGGCACCACCACCGTGACGTGGAGTCAGGTGGCACCACCACCGTGACGGAGTCAGGTGGCACCACCACCGTGACGTGGAGTCAGGTGGCACCACCACCGTGACGTGGAGTCAGGTTGCACCACCACCGTGACGTGGAGTCAGGTTGCACCACCACCGTGACGCGGAGTCAGGTTGCACCACCACCGTGACGGAGTCAGGTGGCACCACCACCGTGACGCGGGTCAGGTTGCACCACCACCGTGACGCGAGTCAGGTGGCACCACCACCGTGACGCGGAGTCAGGTGGCACCACCACCGTGACGCGGAGTCAGGTGGCACCACCACCGTGACGTGGAGTCAGGTGGCACCACCACCGTGACGCGGAGTCAGGTGGCACCACCACCGTGACGTGGAGTCAGGTGGCACCACCACCGTGACGTGGAGTCAGGTGGCACCACCACCGTGACGTGGAGTCAGGTTGCACCACCACCGTCACCACCGTGGAGTCAGGTTGCACCACCACCGTGACGTGGAGTCAGGTTGCACCACCACCGTGACGTGGAGTCAGGTTGCACCACCACCGTGACGTGGAGTCAGGTTGCACCACCACCGTGACGTGGAGTCAGGTTGCACCACCACCGTGACGTGGAGTCAGGTTGCACCACCACCGTGACGTGGAGTCAGGTTGCACCACCACCGTGACGTGGAGTCAGGTTGCACCACCACCGTGACGTGGAGTCAGGTTGCACCACCACCGTGACGTGGAGTCAGGTTGCACCACCACCGTGACGTGGAGTCAGGTTACACCACCACCGTGACGTGGAGTCAGGTTGCACCACCACCGTGACGTGGAGTCAGGTTGCACCACCACCGTGACGTGGAGTCAGGTTACACCACCGTGACGTGGAGTCAGGTTGCACCACCACCGTGACGTGGAGTCAGGTGACACCACCACCGTGACGTGGAGTCAGGTTGCACCACCACCGTGACGTGGAGTCAGGTTGCACCACCACCGTGACGTGGAGTCAGGTTGCACCACCACCGTGACGTGGAGTCAGGTTGCACCACCACCGTGACGTGGAGTCAGGTTGCACCACCACCGTGACGTGGAGTCAGGTTGCACCACCACCGTGACGTGGAGTCAGGTTGCACCACCACCGTGACGTGGAGTCAGGTTACACCACCGTGACGTGGAGTCAGGTTGCACCACCACCGTGACGTGGAGTCAGGTTGCACCACCACCGTGGACGTGGAGTCAGGTTGCACCACCACCGTGACGTGGAGTCAGGTTGCACCACCACCGTGGACGTGGAGTCAGGTTGCACCACCACCGTGACGTGGAGTCAGGTTGTGACGTGGAGTCAGGTTGCACCACCACCGTGACGTGGAGTCAGGTTGCACCACCACCGTGACGTGGAGTCAGGTTGCACCACCACCGTGACGTGGAGTCAGGTTGCACCACCACCGTGACGTGAGTCAGGTTGCACCACCACCGTGACGTGGAGTCAGGTGGCACCACCACCGTGACGTGGAGTCAGGTTGCACCACCACCGCGACGTGGAGTCAGGTTGCACCACCACCGTGACGTGGAGTCAGGTTGCACCACCGTGCCCTATCCACTCCCAGACTGCAGCTTTCCTCACGTAGCTGTCTCGTAACCCACCGTAGCAGGAATGTAAGAGACAAAAGTGGATTCAGACAACATTAAGCCTGAAGGGTTGTCTGGCTGCTCGTGTGAAATAGTCTATACAGAGGACCTGTCTGTCTGGCTGCTCGTGTGAAATAGTCTATACAGAGGACCTGTCTGTCTGGCTGTGTTAATAGTCTATACAGAGGACTTGTCTGTCTGTGTCTAATAGTCTATACAGAGGACCTGTCTGTCTGTGTCTAATAGTCTATACAGAGGACCTGTCTGTCTGGCTGCTTGTGTGAAATAGTCTATACAGAGGACCTGTCTGTCTGTGTCTAATAGTCTATACAGAGGACCTGTCTGTCTGGCTGCTTGTGTGAAATAGTCTATACAGATAAAGATCCTGTCTGTCTGTCTGTCTGTCTGTCTGTCTGTCTGTCTGTCTGTCTGTCTGTCTGTCTGTCTGTCTGTCTGTCTGTCTGTCTGTCTGTCTGTCTGTCTGTCTGTCTGTCTGTCTGTCTGTCTGTCTGTCTGTCTGTCTGTCTGTCTGTCTGTCTGTGTGTACATGTTACCTACCTGAACTGTGGATGGCCTCCTTGAGTATCCTGGTGTTTTGAGGTCTCCAGGTCCTGTGTTGAGATGAGGACTCCTCGTCATTCTGCTCCTGGTGTTCCGTCATGGTGTTGGGCCTGAACACAGAGTTGAGCTGTCATCAGTTATCCACAGGCTCATGTGTCGTATTCTAACACAGCTCATATTGATGCGTGGACACACCCATTCATGCAAATTCTACATCAATATACAAGCGAATAAACACAGGTTAATGAAGCTGTGCACAGGGCCTGAGTGACTTTCTCATGCTCTTTCATGCACACTGTCGAGCAACCACTTGTGCTCTTCAAACACACATGTACACACCATTCCACTAACTCACACACATGTGCACACCATTCCACTAACTCACACACATGTGCACACCATTCCACTAACTCACACACACGTGCATACCATTCCACTAACTCACACACATGTGCACACCATTCCACTAACTCACACACACGTGCATACCATTCCACTAACTCACACACATGTGCACACCATTCCACTAACTCACACACATGTGCACACCATTCCACTAACTCACACACACGTACAGGCCATTCCACTAACTCACACACACGTGCACACCATCCCACTAACTCACACACATGTACACACCATTCCACTAACTCACACACACGTACACACCATCCCACTAACTCACACACACGTGCACACCATTCCACTAACTCACACACACGTGCACACCATTCCACTAACTCACACACACGTGCACACCATCCCACTAACTCACACACATGTATACACCATTCCACTAACTCACACACTTGTGCACACCATTCCACTAACTCACACACACGTACACACCATTCCACTAACTCAAACACATGTGCACTGGATGATACTATGACCCTTTTGGGAGAAAGGCAGTAGTTACCACATCCTCTGTATAATCACAGGTGTGACTGACTGATAACAGCTTTGTGTTTTCTAGAAAATCCCTGACTAAGTCTGGCCATTTATCACATGCTGATATTCTAACACAGCTCATATTCATGCGTGGACACACCCATTCATGCAAATTCTACATCAATATACAAGCGAATAAACACAGGTTAATGAAGCTGTGCACAGTGCCTGAGTGACTTTCTCATGCTCTTTCATGCACACTGTCGAGCAACCACTTGTGCTCTTCAAACACACACATGTACACACCATTCCACTAACTCACACACACGTGCACACCATTCCACTAACTCACACACACGTGCATACCATTCCACTAACTCACACACATGTGCACACCATTCCACTAACTCACACACACGTGCATACCATTCCACTAACTCACACACACGTGCACACCATTCCACTAACTCACACACACGTGCATACCATTCCACTAACTCACACACACGTACACACCATTCCACTAACTCACACACACAAACACACCATTCCACTAACTCACACACACGTACACACCATTCCACTAACTCACACACATGTACACACCATTCCACTAACTCACACACACGTGCACACACCATTCCACTAACTCACACACACGTGCACACACCATTCCACTAACTCACACACACGTGCACACACCATTCCACTAACTCACACACACGTACACACCATTCCACTAACTCACACACACGTGCACACCATCCCACTAACTCACACACATGTACACACCATTCCACTAACTCACACACACGTGCACACACCATTCCACTAACTCACACACACGTACACACCATTCCACTAACTCACACACATGTACACACCATTCCACTAACTCACACACACGTGCACACACCATTCCACTAACTCACACACGTGCACACACCATTCCACTACACACCATTCCACAACTCGTGCACACACCATTCCACTAACTCACACACACGTGCACACACCATTCCACTAACTCACACACACATACACACCATTCCACTAACTCACACACACGTGCACACACCATTCCACTAACTCACACACACGTGCACACCATTCCACTAACTCACACACACGTGCACACACCATTCCACTAACTCACACACACGTGCACACACCATTCCACTAACTCACACACACGTGCACACACCATTCCACTAACTCACACACACGTGCACACACCATTCCACTAACTCACACACACATACACACCATTCCACTAACTCACACACACGTGCACACCATTCCACTAACTCACACACACGCGCACACCATTCCACTAACTCACACACTTGTGCACACCATTCCACTAACTCACACACACGTACAGGCCATTCCACTAACTCACACACATGTGCACACCATTCCACTAACTCACGTGCACACCATTCCACTAACTCACACACCATTCCACTAACTCACACACTTGTGCACACCATTCCACTAACTCACACACACGTACACACCATTCCACTAACTCAAACACATGTGCACTGGATGATACTATGACCCTTTTGGGAGAAAGGCAGTAGTTACCACATCCTCTGTATAATCACAGGTGTGACTGACTGATAACAGCTTTGTGTTTTCTAGAAAATCCCTGACTAAGTCTGGCCATTTATCACATGCTGATATTCTAACACAGCTCATATTCATGCGTGGACACACCCATTCATGCAAATTCTACATCAATATACAAGCGAATAAACACAGGTTAATGAAGCTGTGCACAGTGCCTGAGTGACTTTCTCATGCTCTTTCATGCACACTGTCGAGCAACCACTTGTGCTCTTCAAACACACACATGTACACACCATTCCACTAACTCACACACGTGCACACCATTCCACTAACTCACACACACGTGCATACCATTCCACTAACTCACACACATGTGCACACCATTCCACTAACTCACACACACGTGCATACCATTCCACTAACTCACACACACGTGCACACCATTCCACTAACTCACACACACGTGCATACCATTCCACTAACTCACACACACGTACACACCATTCCACTAACTCACATTCCACACACGTGCACACCATTCCACTAACTCACACACATGTACACACCATTCCACTAACTCACACACACGTGCACACACCATTCCACTAACTCACACACACGTGCACACACCATTCCACTAACTCACACACACGTGCACACACCATTCACTAACTCACACACACGTACACACCATTCCACTAACTCACACACACGTGCACTTTTGGGGAGAAAGGCACACTAACATTCCACTAACTCACACACACGTGCACACACCATTCCACTAACTCACACACACGTACACACCATTCCACTAACTCACACACATGTACACACCATTCCACTAACTCACACACACGTGCACACACCATTCCACTAACTCACACACATGTACACACCATTCCACTAACTCACACACACGTGCACACCATTCCACTAACTCACACACACGTGCACACATTCCCTAACTTCCATTCCACTAACTCACACACACATACACACCATTCCACTAACTCACACACACGTGCACACCATTCCACTAACTCACACACACGTGCACACACCATTCCACTAACTCACACACGTGCACACACCATTCCACTAACTCACACACACGTGCACACACCATTCCACTAACTCACACACACGTGCACACACCATTCCACTAACTCACACAACGTGCACACACCATTCCACTAACTCACACCATACACACCATTCCACTAACTCACACACACGTGCACACCATTCCACTAACTCACACACGCACACCATTCCACTAACTCACACACTTGTGCACACCATTCCACTAACTCACACACACGTACAGGCCATTCCACTAACTCACACACACGTGCACACCATTCCACTAACTCACACACACGCGCACACCATTCCACTAACTCACACACTTGTGCACACCATTCCACTAACTCACACACACGTACACACCATTCCACTAACTCAAACACATGTGCACTGGATGATACTATGACCCTTTTGGGAGAAAGGCAGTAGTTACCACATCCTCTGTATAATCACAGGTGTGACTGACTGATAACAGCTTTGTGTTTTCTAGAAAATCCCTGACTAAGTCTGGCCATTTATCACATGCTGAGTTCTAACACAGCTCATATTCATGCGTGGACACACCCATTCATGCAAATTCTACATCAATATACAAGCGAATAAACACAGGTTTGAAGCTGTTGCCTGAGTGACTTTCTCATGCTCTTTCATGCACACTGTCGAGCAACCACTTGTGAACATGTACACACCATTCCACCAACACGTGCACACCATTCCACTAACTCACACACACGTGCACACCATTCCACTAACTCACACACACGTGCACACCATTCCACTAACTCATGCACACCATTCACCTGAACCAACACGTGCACACCATTCCACTAACTCACACACACGAGCAACCATTCACTGGTACACACCTGGGTATACACACCATTTAACTCAACATGTCACCATTCCACTAACTCACACACACAAACACACCATTCCACTAACTCACACACACAAACACACCATTCCACTTCACACACATGGACCATTCCACTAACTCACACACATGTACACACACCATTTAACTCACACACACGTGCACACACCATTACCCACTAAACACCACGTACTCACAACACGTGCACACCATTCCACTAACTCAGACCGCGCACACCATTTAACTCACACACGCACACACCATCATCACTGCGCACACCATTCCACTAACTCACACACATGTGTGTGCACACCATTCCACACTAAAATGTCACCAAATTCCACAACCCTCACACACACGTACACACCATCCCACTAACTCACATTGTTTACCCACTAATACACACGTGGATTAAACCACGCACACCATTCCACTAACTCACACACATGTGCACACCATTCCACTAACTCACACACACTCCATTCCACTAAACACACATGTGCACTGGATGATACAATGACCCTTTTTGGGAGAAAGGGGACATCCTCTGTATAATCAGGTGTGACTGACTGATAATAGCTTTGTGTTTTTTGACTCAGTCTGGACATGCTGAGTTTCCTGCTTATTATTCCAATTTGGTTCATTCCAAACCAATGACTTCTCCTAAAACCTTCACTGGGCAGAGTCAGGGCTGGGGGTCACCAAATTCTACAACCCGTTGGCGTGGACATTGTTTACCCATTTACCTTAAACCCCTCCATTCCCTGAACAGACAGAAGACCAGACGTCTTTGTGTCTGATTTAACAGGGGGCAGAGTGGTGGGGGAGCCCTTTACCTTAAGTTGCAGAGTGCAGACTTGGTCTGATTTAACAGGGGGCAGAGTGGTGGGGGGAGCCCTTTCCCTTAAGTTGCAGAGTGTAGACTTGGTCTGATTTAACAGGGGGCAGAGTGGTGGGGGGAGCCCTTTCCCTTAAGTTCCAGAGTGCAGACTTGGTCTGATTTAACAGGGGGCAGAGTGGAGGGGGGGAGCCCTTACCTTAAGTTGCAGAGTGCAGACTTTTCTGTGGACCAAGTCTCTTGTGTTCTGTGAATGAGGCACAAACACAACCTGAAAATGTTGTTTCAAGAGATGGTAGCCAACGCATCACAAGCTATGGAAGTTCTTGTCAATGTCAACTTCGGTTATAACAGAATGACCAGAAACAACATGAAAAATGGCACCAAGTTATGCAAACAAAAAATGGTTTGTGTGGTTGAGACACCAAGCAATGATGATCTGAGATGTTTAACTAGTGTGGAATACTTACAAGAAAACGATCTGTGGAATACGAATCCAAACGGACCTCTTGGCTCCTTGTATGGAGTCCTCTCACTCTGACTTGGCTTATAACAGAGACAAAGGCCACACCATTGTCCATATATGAATGTTAAATGTGAGCCTTCATCCCTCTCATCCTCCTTGTCCTCCTGCTGATTAGGGCACATCTACAGAGCCATCACAAGACGTCCTCCAATCGAATTAACTCTAATCTAGTTAAGCCAGCTGCAGTTTCTAGGACCTCTACTGTTAAAGGTGCATCACACCATTTCTCCTTCACCTCCCTGTCTCGTGGTCTCTAGAGAGACGGGGAAAGCAAACAAACAGGTCTGAGTCATGGACGCAATATAATCTAACGGAGGCGATAGGCTGTCAAGGTCAATGACGTTCCAGGTAGAAGTTGCAATGAGCCAAAACAATACAACAACCTCTATAATACAGTATATCATGATATCTAATTACACAATACAATATAGTGAGACATACTGTATAGATCATGTCATTTTTCATTGATGATGAAGCCATTCATATCATCCATCTTCTGTTAATGTTGACCAATATACTCCGTAAGCAGTCAGTGGAAGCCTATACCTCCAAGTCTCACACTCTCTCTCTCTCGGTGGCCCCTCACACCCGAACAGGCTATGATGCGCCGCTCCCTCTTGACCTCAGATAGTGTCTGGTGGTGTCACTTTACTATAGGGTCAGACGGGGCTGAGAGAGCAGGCCTCAAACAAGGATCATTATCAATCTCAGCTATCTTATTCCAGAACAGCTGACGCTTACAAGAGTCAGCAATGGCAGGACAAATTGAAGTCTAAGCCAAACCACGGGCAATAAATGATCCATAAGAGCATGTATTAAAAAATAACACGGAATGTGATCAACCATTTCTCCTCTCTCATGGTTCACCACAGCTGTGCAAACCAAAGGGCTTGTTCAAGCTGAACGCCTGCAGTCAGGTGGCCTTTAATTTCAGTTGAGCTCAGTGAAGGTAAGGAGGAAGTGGAGTGGGATTTAATAGGGCCCTGAGTACTTTAGCTACCACCTGCATCTGAGAAAGGCATGCATTGCATAATTGGCTGCAGCTGGGTTATGTCATATTGTGGTCCTGATGTGGCCTAATCACCAATACATCTGTAGCCTCCATTATTATTAGTTATAAAGGCTAGTCCATATTTGTACCTGTTGCCTACATATGGACTACAATCAGGCAAAATGTGATGCAGGTAGTTGTCTATGAAACCATAACACAAAGAAGGACTTTGGGTCTGTGAGATACCGTATCCACACTGCTACACTACAAGCGGAGACTGTGGACTATATAGGCATCCTGGACCGGTTCTCTGGACCGGTTCTCTCCCCACAAGATAAACAAGATGACAATATGAGTGGAGGTTGGTCAATATCCTGTTTGTGAGTTTAACAGTTACTCTACAGAATCAGAGACAGGATGCACTTGTATTGCAAGGCCAGATCCTTTGCAACAGGTTTTGTTTGACACATCTGCTTGCATGTGTACTGTAGCCTACATGTTTTAATGTTCTATGTTGATGTGTCTTGAACAATTCGTCACCACACAAAGTTCCCTTACAGGAAATACAAATAATTTGAATTTCAAAAGGAGCTACATTGAGGGCTCCTTTCAAGCAAGCGTGAGTGTGTAGAGAGGGACATCACTTGCGCCCATTCAAATGGCTCTGATTAGGTAGACTCCTGTCTACAGCAAACAACCGTCGACTAGTCGTCACTGACGCTTAGATTTAAACCACGTCGTCTAAGATTTCCACAACTAATTAGAAATAACCCCTTGGTTTTTGAACAATATTACTCAAATACGCAAATGGCATTAGTATGAATGTCTACCCTTATTTTAACCAAAAAGCGTATTGTAAAAAAAGTAGCATACTGTACCTACATTGTTCACAGTTTTGTTGATCCTTTGTCAACAAATGCGAGCTTCAAATAATTTTCAGAAACAAATATATTGTAGGAATGTCACTCGTTGAAAAATATAGAAAGTATAGAGGCTAAAATGTGATAAATAAAATAAATCTGACCATTTTTATAGTTATATGCCTGTAGGCTGTGATAAAGTAGAAGGTATACAATCATGAGGTTATTGGCGGGACTGCCCCAATTGATTTAGAAACCAGACTAATAACCTGCTTATACAGCCTGCCCTACTTCATACATCCGAGTTACTTACATTAGGGCCTAGATTCATTATAAACAACTTATGCGTTTGTCAATAAAAAAATAGACGACAAACTCTAGAGATGAGAGAGACTGTCAACTCACGCAATCTTTGCCTTTACGAATAACCTTCCGCAACGTACCGCTGCACAGGTAGGCCAGTAGTCTTATTTTATCCAGCCGAAGTAACGGTCATGTCCTCCACAAGGTTGAATTGGTACCAGACACAGCTTCACATGGCGCAAAGTAGCTATAGCGAAATGTCCATGGGGGAAAAAGAATTAGAATTGCGAAAAATGACACAATCTGAAGCAAAGAGACATGCGGCGAGACAAGAAGCACTGGCCGCTTGTCAACTTGTTGCGCAGGGAATCCGAGGTTGGTTGAGAATACGCCACCGCTGTGTCATTCACGGTTTGGTAAAGCTTTGATCAACGGATTTAAAATAACCTAATCGTGTAACCTTGGTAAATGCGTACTTTATATTTTACGAATGTAGATCCGAATGGCAAATATCGACCTAGGCTGATGAGAGATGGCAAGTAACTAATGATACAACCGAATGCAATTTAAATCTATCTATTTTGTTATATTCCAAGGCAGAACGTAACTGCACCTTTTCACCTTACTGAGTGGTGTAAGTAAATCACATTAGGCCTACCACAGTAGCCTTTTCAAGTAAGGTGTTTATAATTGTTATATGAAGTTGGATTCAGACTTTATATGGTAATACAACTGATAAATCCATGTCTGAGTTGAATAAATTATACATCAATACAATGGCATCATTTTCCTGAGTTGGCCTAAGCCCCCAAAATATAGCTGTATTTGGTCTGTTACAGTCAAAGTTATTTTAAATAACACTGCATATTGGTGTTATTTAGCTTGTGCAGGGAGGACACTGTGCAAAGATCTGTGGTGCTGAAAACCCTGCTACTAGCATTTCCATCCTCTTAAGAAACACCATACCATCACAACCATGACTTTCTTTTTACTCTCCATCCTGCTGATATTATTTCCTGCACCCGACCAGTTTCATATTGTTACTGTATTACTTCTATTCAATGTACTCCTACCAGTACTTATAGGCTAAATGACTACCAGAACACATGAGTCTCTGATATCCTTGAATCTTTCTGTTGCCACTGAGGATGCACACACTCACACTCACCCCTTGAGCTCTATTAATCATGGAACAACGTCAGGGTGAATAAAGTCAACGTAGAGGATAGACACGGTTTACACTGTGAATACACAACACCTGCCTGCTGTCTGTGAGCATACTAATACACGTAGAGAAGAAGCTAACATAGACCTTTACTAGTAGTGTAGAAGGTGGATGTTCCACAGCTCTGAGGTTCAAGGAAAAGTCACATCAGTAAATAGAAGTTGTATCTCAGTTCAAGGAAGTCATTACACAAACCTCCACACTAGGAGAAATCCCACCGTTGTTCCTTATGTTTGCACTGTACATGACGGTTTCTTCAACCCAAAATATGGCTACTACTGGACTAGAGTGCTTTTTAGTCCAGGAATGATCTTAGTCTGGTTCTGAGAAACCGACCTAAGTATTGCCTCACCAAAGAAAGTGAACAGGTAACAGGACTGACTGCCAGTGCAGGTAACAGGGCTGACTGACAGGGCAGGTAACAGGACTGACTGACAGGGCAGGTAACAGGGCTGACTGACAGGGCAGGTAACAGGGCTGACTGACAGGGCAGGTAACAGGGCTGACTGACAGGGCTGACTGACAGGGCAGGTGGTAACAGGGCTGACTGCCAGTGCAGGTAACAGGACTGACTGACAGGGCAGGTAACAGGACTGACTGCCAGTGCAGCTGTAACAGAGCTGACTGACAGGGCAGGTAACAGGGCTGACTGACAGGGCACGTAACAGAGCTGACTGACAGGGCAGGTAACAGAGCTGACTGACAGGGCAGGTAACAGGGCTGACTGACAGGGCACGTAACAGGGCTGACTGACAGGGCAGGTAACAGGGCTGACTGACCTGGCTGGTATCTTCTGGTTGCAGGGACCATGGGGTCGGTGGTGGTGTCGGTGGTCCCGGCCTGTGGCCTCGTCGCCTGGCAGGGCCTCAGGGCTGGCTGCGAGATAGTGCATCCCATTAACCCCTGCGCTGTCGGCAACCGCGCCTTGTCGTCGCAGGGCAGAGGAGCCTCCGCTGCGTACTGCCGTGCCGCACGCATCCCCACGTCATCCCTGCCATTGAGTCTCTACCCTGCTCCTCCTACTTCCAGGCGCCTGCTGTAAAAGCCATTGCCTCAGCACATCTCCACCCTCTCTCCTCTAGCTAACCCCATCACCCCCCTCCCAGACCTTACTCTCCCTCCCCCACTGAGAACACAGGGGATAATCAGATTTCACATTTACACTGAACAAAATCATCCTTGCATAATCTCTCCCCGCTGTTGCAGCAGAATCACTTTGTTGCACGCGGAGCACCCTGGATGGAGAGAAGGGACTTGGGGGTGGGTATTTAGGAAAATATCCTAACTGTTGGCTGGGCTTGTTCAGCAGCCATTAAGACAAACTACCCATTTGAAAGGTTTACCAAAAGGTGCAATGAAGTATGGATGAAGTGGTGATCGATGATGAAAATGTCCTCAAATGTTATGTTCTTTGTACTAAGCCTCAAATTTTACTGAGGAAAGTTTGAGTAAATTGCCTGTTTAGGTCAATGGAGGCGTATGTTACCGGTGTGTATTATGAAATTCTATATAGACAATTTGCATAATAGCCCCATAATTATATTATATAATTATATTATAATTATTTGGGAACACCACCCTCTAGTGGTTATTTTAGCTCATTGCTTTAATACATCCCTGTAAGGGACCAATCAGCAAAATCCCAGGGGCCGGTGCTGGTCCTGGAACCGGAGGTTGAGAAACAGTGCCAAGTCAACACACTACTGTTGAACCACAGTATCATATCTTCATATATTTGATCATATTAACAGAAATTTGTCAATTAGTGACATTCAAGTTAATGAAGAAGCATTGACATGCATTTGATAAACAAAATAATTTCTCAACATATGCAATAGCTATCATTTCATTGTCCACCTCCAACCCTTATGACTGAATAAAGCAAGCCAGTCAGACATGACAGATATGATTGTCTCATAAAAAGATTTATTTTTAAGCCCAAATGTACAAAGGCAAGTTACAGTATTGTATAAAAAAGAACCGTGGTGGTAATGCACACTTGACATAAACTCTGAAGGGGAGGATGAAGGAGAAGAGGGAGGAAGGGGTGAGACCACAGGAGACAGGGCTCAACCATAGAAATGAAAACCGTTGTAACCGTTGTAAACATCCTTGCAAGTACCAGTGACTGATACTTTGAGGGTTTTGAGTGACACGAGAGGGCCCGTGAGGAAGGTGAGGAGGAGACGAGAGGGCCCGTGAGGAGGGAGACAAGATCTGCTAATTCAAGAAGTCGGAAAGAGTGTCTTTGTTCCCAAGGGATAAGGATGTTTTTATAAGCACCAATTGAGACAACTGAAGAAACTGCCGTTCTGGAGAACAAAAAAACAACTCAATCAAAGAGAAGCTAACAAAGAAAGTCCTCAAAAATAACAAGACAAAATCAAGAGCTTTTTCCTTTAAGTTGCTGGATAGTAAGTACTTACCTTGTGTGGCTTTATCATACCCCCCAAGGCAATACGATTCTTATTCAACCTACTACCAAGTCTAAATCGCTGTCCTTTGGAGCAATGCACTGGTCTCTTCCTCCAGTATAGTGGAAAGCCATTCTGCTTGGGACATGTAGAAATGACAATCCACTGGTGCGTCATACAACATCACAGCGGTCCATATTTCTATTAGATATTAGTTGTACAGGACATCAACACTGTCACATTCAGATATACAGAGTCCAACACCATTCCATTTGTGGACAAAGAACTAGCAACACAATGAGACTTATATGTTAACTGTCCTAGTCCTATAGGACAAGAAACTAGCAACACAATGAGACTAATATGTTAACTGTCCTAGGCCTATAGGACAAGAAAAACAACACAATAGGACTAATATGTTAACTGTCCTAGTCCTATAGGACAAGAAACTAGCAACACAATGAGACTAATATGTTAACTGTCCTAGTCCTTAACAAGGGGTTACACCACCAAGCTAGCAGGTTCAAGTTAGTGAAATCCAGGTGTATATATGTACTTCAATACTGAACTAAATTTAAAATAAAAAAAAGCACCTGACAATCGTGATAATGTTCTGGCCAGCAGTATGTTGACTTCTGGAACATTCACACAGTTTCTTACAGGGCAGACTGTCAACAAGCCTCGTTTGTATAGCGCAAGTACCCCTCCTGAAAATAGAAAAAATAAATATACATCTTTGATTTTTAGCCACTGGTTTACTTCCTCTCAACGACTCCAGCTCACGCACCATGTAAACCCTTTTCTATACATTGTATAAGCGACTACTTTGTGTGAATAGGAAAGGAGTCTTGTTGCAACGTCTGCATTAGTAGAGGAGACATTGTATTGTGTTTTAAGTGCTGTATCCCACTACGGAGGCATCATTTCATGGCTACTTGCTTAAAATGGGCACAAAGGTTCAATTAAGCTTCTCAACTCAAGAGTTTAATATGCTTCAATCAGACATTCCATAGATCTTCTCCAAAAGGGTTCTTGAATAAATAAACAGGTAAAGAACAAATCTAAGATCACTGTGACCGTTTTTAAATAACTTTTGATTAACACCCCTCATCTCCAAACTCCTAGTGCCCCACTGGTCCTGAGGAATGACACTCCCCCTCATCTCCAAAACTCCCTAGTGCACTGGTCTGAGAGATGACCTCCCCCTCATCTCCAAAACCCCTTGTGCCCCACTGGTCTGAGAGACGACACTCCCCCTCATCTCCAAAACCCCTAGTGCCCCACTGGTCTGAGAGACTACACTCCCCCTCATCTCCAAAACCCCTAGTGCCCCACTGGTCTGACTACACTCCCCCTCATCTTCAAAACCCCTTGTGCCCCACTGGTCTGACTACACTCCCCCTCATCTCCAAAACCCCTTGTGCCCCACTGGTCTGAGAGACGACACTCCCCCTCATCTCCAAAACCAGTGGCAGAGAGAGGGGTTGAATGAGGTGAGTGGCAGAGATAGGGGGTTGAATGAGGTGAGTGGCAGAGATAGGGGGTTGAATGAGGTGAGTGGCAGAGAGAGGGGGTTGAATGAGGTGAGTGGCAGAGAGAGGGGGTTGAATGAGGTGAGTGGCAGAGATAGGGGGTTGAATGAGGTGAGTGGCAGAGAGAGGGGTTGAATGAGGTGATGTCCCTCTACTGAGGGGAGCCCAGCTGTAATGTGACCATGTAACAGTCTCTGGCAGTTGTCACCTGAAGGGCCACCCAGTGATAGGAGTGCCAGACATTGGCCAGGCTTGGTTGAATCTACTGGGACTCCCCCATTGGCTCAGTGCTGCACTACTGTAACACGGGGGAAGGGTTGCTAAGCCAAGGATATATAGGAGTGAAGCGCTGCCCACACAAGTGGTGTTGCTGATGGGATGGGGTCGCTCTGAGCTAGATGTGCGTGGTTGGTTGTGTGTTGTCTAGCCAGGCATTGCTCCTCCCTGGTTATGCTTTGACTTTACATTGTGCATCCTTCCTCATCCTCTGCAATCAGTTGTTTGATTCTTCCTCCATGGAAATTGACAGGATAACGAGTTGGTCCATTTGCTGTGCCGATTGAAGGACCAGTAAGGTACTGTAGGCTGACAAGTGAAAATGGCCGACCTCTTCAGTAGATGATCCCCAGTGTTCTGAGGTAACAAACAGCTCTACACTTCTGAACAGAAATCATGGTTACAACTGTCCATCAGTCAGTGCAATATTGATCAGAGTGAGCCACGGTATGTGTGTGATTTGGTTGATTCAGTGTATGGAAAGGGTGAAGTGAGACTGGCGTATCAAAAACACATTAAAGGATGGATTGGGAAGTGGGGAGGAATCAAGTTAACTGAAAGAAAAGTCACTCATGCCGTGAAATGAACAATGCAAATGTCAAGAAAACACAAAACATGAACTGTGAGGTGAATGTGTTCCCTTCACACAATAATTATGTCTATCCCTGAAAAGTGAACCAAGAGGTGTTTAGCGAGCAAATGGCTGGTTGAGGGACGAGAAAACAAACCCTTCAACGCCTATATAAGTCTGAGGAGGTTGAGCCTCTCTCCTCAAGCGTCCTTTCACCACACACAGTAAACCTACTAATGATAATTGTCAGGATATACTGGCACACTGGGTACAACAGGTCAACAACAGCAAGTTCAAACATTTCAACATGATTCACTTGTTTAGTTTTGTCAGTCTTTATTTTAGTTTGACCCCTCCCCCATCATCCCCCCCAGCCACCCAGCCCCGTTCTGCAAGGGACTAAAAAAACTATGCAGTCAGAAACCCTTTTCAGCTTTTCAGGCAGTCAATTGGTCTATTTTTGCATGTGTTCGTTCATCAACAGTGCAAAGACCAATAGATATCAGCGGAGGTGTGCACATGGGCAGACAGTGATGGCTTTGAACCTTGGGTGAGGTCAGTCCCAGTCCACGGTGGGGCAGGAGGGAAACGAGGGAAAAAGATGCTGCTAGGAGAAAAAAATAATCTGCCGGACATTCAGGCAGAGAACTACAAATATAGAAACACCATTCAACTGATGTCTAAAATGGACTCGGAGCCCAGGGCTTCCTCATGTGAGCCAGTCACATGAATCTTTGCAGGGTGGCGAGGTGTCGGTCACGTCTCCCTGTGGAAATGACACAAGACAGAAAATGGTTGGCTAAATTCAAGTTCAAAACTATGTTCACGACGCGTAGATGACCCAATCTAATGACGACGCGTAGATGACCCAATCTAATGACGACGCGTAGATGACCCAATCTAATGACTAGTATCACTACTATTGTAAATTACAATATTACCTCAAAATGTATAAATGGCAAAAACATTTAAATGCAGCCGTTTTGACCACTGTGACGTCTATGTGAGTGACATTTTACACTTGAATACCAAGCTGAGGAAGCAAATCTAACAGAAGACTCTAGATAAGGTATTCCACATCCAGAAACAAGGCAGAGGTCAGCCACTAGAGGTCAGGGCAGCCTGTGATTACGCTGTCTCTATTACAGTATCACTACTGTGATTCTACCTGCTTAGGACAAACAACTGAACTGAAGGCATAAGAGCTGTTGCTGCTGCATACTGAGGCTGCTCGCTAGCACAGTCGAGCCTTTGTTGAAGTCTTTTCCCAGGGAGCTGTGTATCAGACTGTTGTACAGTACAGTAGTACTAAGTCTTTTCCCAGGGAGCTGTGTATCAGACTGTTGTACAGTACAGTAGTACTACGTCTTTTCCCAGGGAGCTGTGTATCAGACTGTTGTACAGTACAGTAGTACTAAGACTTTTCCCAGGGAGCTGTGTATCAGACTGTTGTACAGTAGTACCAAGTCTTTTCCCGGGAGCTGTGTATCAGACTGTTACACAGGCCAGTAGTACTAAGTCAGTGCAATTGTAAAGTAAAGCATAATTTATCATATGTAATGAGGCATAGAAGCTACAGGTTGTCAATATACTGCATG
>NW_025747086.1:0-42500 GCF_021184085.1 Oncorhynchus gorbuscha
CTGGACCAGTCCAGAAACAACCCCTATCACCTAGCACCTAACCTCCCTATGACCTCTGGGCCAGTCCAGAAACAACCCCTATCACCTAGCACCTAACCCCTATGACCTCTGGGCCAGTCCAGAAACAACCCCTATCACCTAGCACCTAACCCCTATGACCTCTGGGCCAGTCCAGAAACAACCCCTATCACCTAGCACCTAACCCCCTAACCCCTATGACCTCTGGGCCAGTCCAGAAACAACCCCTATCACCTAGCACCTAACCCCTATGACCTCTGAGCCAGTCCAGAAACAACCCCTATCACCTAGCACCTAACCCCTATGACCTCTGGGCCAGTCCAGAAACAACCCCTATCACCTAGCACCTAACCCCTATGACCTCTGGACCAGTCCAGAAACAACCCCTATCACCTAGCACCTAACCCCTATGACCTCTGGACCAGTCCAGAAACAACCCCTATCACCTAGCACCTAAACTCTATGACCTCTGGGCCAGTCCAGAAACAACCCTATCACCTAGCACCTAACCCCTATGACCTCTGGGCCAGTCCAGAAACAACCCCTATCACCTAGCACCTAACCCCTATGACCTCTGGACCAGTCCAGAAACAACCCCTATCACCTAGCACCTAACCTCTATGACCTCTGGGCCAGTCCAGAAACAACCCCTATCACCTAGCACCTAACCCCTATGACCTCTGGGCCAGTCCAGAAACAACCCCTATCACCTAGCACCTAACCCCTATGACCTCTGGGCCAGTCCAGAAACAACCCCTATCACCTAGCACCTAACCCCTATGACCTCTGGGCCAGTCCAGAAACAACCCTGGGCTCCATCACCTAGCACCTAACCCCTATGACCTCTGGGCCAGTCCAGAAACAACCCCTATCACCTAGCACCTAACCTCTATGACCTCTGGGCCAGTCCAGAAACAACCCCTATCACCTAGCACCTAACCCCTATGACCTCTGGGCCAGTCCAGAAACAACCCCTATCACCTAGCACCTAACCCCTATGACCTCTGGACCAGTCCAGAAACAACCCCTATCACCTAGCACCTAACCCCTATGACCTCTGGGCCAGTCCAGAAACAACCCCTATATCACCTAGCACCTAACCCCTATGACCTCTGGGCCAGTCCAGAAACAACCCCTATCACCTAGCACCTAACCCCTATGACCTCTGGGCCAGTCCAGAAACAACCCCTATCACCTAGCACCTAACCCCTATGACCTCTGGACCAGTCCAGAAACAACCCCTATCACCTAGCACCTAACCCAACCCCTATGACCTCTGGACCAGTCCAGAAACAACCCCTATCACCTAGCACCTAACCCCTATGACCTCTGGGCCAGTCCAGAAACAACCCCTATCACCTAGCACCTAACCCCTATGACCTCTGGGCCAGTCCAGAAACAACCCCTATCACCTAGCACCTAACCTCTATGACCTCTGGGCCAGTCCAGAAACAACCCCTATCACCTAGCACCTAACCCCTATGACCTCTGGGCCAGTCCAGAAACAACCCCTATCACCTAGCACCTAACCCCTATGACCTCTGGGCCAGTCCAGAAACAACCCCTATCACCTAGCACCTAACCCCTATGACCTCTGGGCCAGTCCAGAAACAACCCCTATCACC
This sequence comes from Oncorhynchus gorbuscha, assembly GCF_021184085.1. Taxonomy (NCBI): domain Eukaryota; kingdom Metazoa; phylum Chordata; class Actinopteri; order Salmoniformes; family Salmonidae; genus Oncorhynchus; species Oncorhynchus gorbuscha. The sequence goes on from NW_025747086.1 coordinate 1,644, forward strand.
TAGCACCTAACCCCTATGACCTCTGGGCCAGTCCAGAAACAACCCCTATCACCTAGCACCTAACCCCTATGACCTCTGGGCCAGTCCAGAAACAACCCCTATCACCTAGCACCTAACCCCTATGACCTCTGGACCAGTCCAGAAACAACCCCTATCACCTAGCACCTAACCCCTATGACCTCTGGACCAGTCCAGAAACAACCCCTATCACCTAGCACCTAAACTCTATGACCTCTGGGCCAGTCCAGAAACAACCCCTATCACCTAGCACCTAACCCCTATGACCTCTGGGCCAGTCCAGAAACAACCCCTATCACCTAGCACCTAACCCTATGACCTCTGGACCAGTCCAGAAACAACCCCTATCACCTAGCACCTAACCTCTATGACCTCTGGGCCAGTCCAGAAACAACCCCTATCACCTAGCACCTAACCCCTATGACCTCTGGGCCAGTCCAGAAACAACCCCTATCACCTAGCACCTAACCCCTATGACCTCTGGGCCAGTCCAGAAACAACCCCTATCACCTAGCACCTAACCCCTATGACCTCTGGGCCAGTCCAGAAACAACCCCTATCACCTAGCACCTAACCCCTATGACCTCTGGACCAGTCCAGAAACAACCCCTATCACCTAGCACCTAACCTCTATGACCTCTGGGCCAGTCCAGAAACAACCCCTATCACCTAGCACCTAACCCCTATGACCTCTGGGCCAGTCCAGAAACAACCCCTATCACCTAGCACCTAACCCCTATGACCTCTGGACCAGTCCAGAAACAACCCCTATCACCTAGCACCTAACCCCTATGACCTCTGGGCCAGTCCAGAAACAACCCCTATCACCTAGCACCTAACCCCTATGACCTCTGGGCCAGTCCAGAAACAACCCCTATCACCTAGCACCTAACCCCTATGACCTCTGGGCCAGTCCAGAAACAACCCCTATCACCTAGCACCTAACCCCTATGACCTCTGGACCAGTCCAGAAACAACCCCTATCACCTAGCACCTAACCCCTATGACCTCTGGACCAGTCCAGAAACAACCCCTATCACCTAGCACCTAACCCCTATGACCTCTGGGCCAGTCCAGAAACAACCCCTATCACCTAGCACCTAACCCCTATGACCTCTGGGCCAGTCCAGAAACAACCCCTATCACCTAGCACCTAACCTCTATGACCTCTGGGCCAGTCCAGAAACAACCCCTATCACCTAGCACCTAACCCCTATGACCTCTGGGCCAGTCCAGAAACAACCCCTATCACCTAGCACCTAACCCCTATGACCTCTGGGCCAGTCCAGAAACAACCCCTATCACCTAGCACCTAACCCCTATGACCTCTGGGCCAGTCCAGAAACAACCCCTATCACCTAGCACCTAACCTCTATGACCTCTGGACCAGTCCAGAAACAACCCCTATCACCTAGCACCTAACCCCTATGACCTCTGGGCCAGTCCAGAAACAACCCCTATCACCTAGCACCTAACCCCTATGACCTCTGGACCAGTCCAGAAACAACCCCTATCACCTAGCACCTAACCCCTATGACCTCTGGACCAGTCCAGAAACAACCCCTATCACCTAGCACCTAACCCCTATGACCTCTGGACCAGTCCAGAAACAACCCCTATCACCTAGCACCTAACCCCTATGACCTCTGGGCCAGTCCAGAAACAACCCCTATCACCTAGCACCTAACCCCTATGACCTCTGGGCCAGTCCAGAAACAACCCCTATCACCTAGCACCTAACCCCTATGACCTCTGGGCCAGTCCAGAAACAACCCCTATCACCTAGCACTTAACCCCTATGACCTCTGGGCCAGTCCAGAAACAACCCCTATCACCTAGCACCTAACCCCTATGACCTCTGGGCCAGTCCAGAAACAACCCCTATCACCTAGCACCTAACCCCTATGACCTCTGGGCCAGTCCAGAAACAACCCCTATCACCTAGCACCTAACCCCTATGACCTCTGGACCAGTCCAGAAACAACCCCTATCACCTAGCACCTAACCCCTATGACCTCTGGGCCAGTCCAGAAACAACCCCTATCACCTAGCACCTAACCCCTATGGCCTCTGGGCCAGTCCAGAAACAACCCCTATCACCTAGCACCTAACCCCTATGACCTCTGGACCAGTCCAGAAACAACCCCTATCACCTAGCACCTAACCCCTATGACCTCTGGGCCAGTCCAGAAACAACCCCTATCACCTAGCACCTAACCTCTATGACCTCTGGACCAGTCCAGAAACAACCCCTATCACCTAGCACCTAACCCCTATGACCTCTGGGCCAGTCCAGAAACAACCCCTATCACCTAGCACCTAACCCCTATGACCTCTGGACCAGTCCAGAAACAACCCCTATCACCTAGCACCTAACCTCTATGACCTCTGGGCCAGTCCAGAAACAACCCCTATCACCTAGCACCTAACCCCTATGACCTCTGGGCCAGTCCAGAAACAACCCCTATCACCTAGCACCTAACCTCTATGACCTCTGGGCCAGTCTAGAAACAACCCCTATCACCTAGCACCTAACCCCTATGACCTCTGGGCCAGTCCAGAAACAACCCCTATCACCTAGCACCTAACCCCTATGACCTCTGGGCCAGTCCAGAAACAACCCCTATCACCTAGCACCTAACCCCTATGACCTCTGGGCCAGTCCAGAAACAACCCCTATCACCTAGCACCTAACCCCTATGACCTCTGGGCCAGTCCAGAAACAACCCCTATCACCTAGCACCTAACCCCTATGACCTCTGGGCCAGTCCAGAAACAACCCCTATCACCTAGCACCTAACCCCTATGACCTCTGGGCCAGTCCAGAAACAACCCCTATCACCTAGCACCTAACCCCTTTGACCTCTGGGCCAGTCCAGAAACAACCCCTATCACCTAGCACCTAACCCCTATGACCTCTGGACCAGTCCAGAAACAACCCCTATCACCTAGCACCTAACCCCTATGACCTCTGGACCAGTCCAGAAACAACCCCTATCACCTAGCACCTAACCCCTATGACCTCTGGACCAGTCCAGAAACAACCCCTATCACCTAGCACCTAACCCCTATGACCTCTGGGCCAGTCCAGAAACAACCCCTATCACCTAGCACCTAACCCCTATGACCTCTGGACCAGTCCAGAAACAACCCCTATCACCTAGCACCTAACCCCTATGACCTCTGGGCCAGTCCAGAAACAACCCCTATCACCTAGCACCTAACCCCTATGACCTCTGGGCCAGTCCAGAAACAACCCCTATCACCTAGCACCTAACCCCTATGACCTCTGGGCCAGTCCAGAAACAACCCCTATCACCTAGCACCTAACCCCTATGACCTCTGGGCCAGTCCAGAAACAACCCCTATCACCTAGCACCTAACCCCTATGACCTCTGGACCAGTCCAGAAACAACCCCTATCACCTAGCACCTAACCCCTATGACCTCTGGACCAGTCCAGAAACAACCCCTATCACCTAGCACCTAACCCCTATGACCTCTGGGCCAGTCCAGAAACAACCCCTATCACCTAGCACCTAACCCCTATGACCTCTGGGCCAGTCCAGAAACAACCCCTATCACCTAGCACCTAACCCCTATGACCTCTGGGCCAGTCCAGAAACAACCCCTATCACCTAGCACCTAACCCCTATGACCTCTGGGCCAGTCCAGAAACAACCCCTATCACCTAGCACCTAACCCCTATGACCTCTGGGCCAGTCCAGAAACAACCCCTATCACCTAGCACCTAACCCCTATGACCTCTGGGCCAGTCCAGAAACAACCCCTATCACCTAGCACCTAACCCCTATGACCTCTGGGCCAGTCCAGAAACAACCCCTATCACCTAGCACCTAACCCCTATGACCTCTGGGCCAGTCCAGAAACAACCCCTATCACCTAGCACCTAACCCCTATGACCTCTGGGCCAGTCCAGAAACAACCCCTATCACCTAGCACCTAACCCCTATGACCTCTGGGCTTAGTCAACATCCTGAACGGACCAGTGGTGAGGATGAGAAACACCGCCCTGGGCTGATTTTGTGTTCGACCTGTGAGACCACATGACTGTGGCACATGACTGTGGCCTCGGGCCAAAGGTGCTTTACACTCAGAAACAGGTCACTTAAAGTGATGGTGTGTTCAGTACTCAGTGTCTTGTGGAAGAACGAGACAAGGCAAATGTCCTCTCATAAATGTTTGACACTGTAATGTAACAGAAAGGCCACTAGATGGCAGCCCTTGACTGAGCATGGTAGATTGATCTCTCCCTGTCTCTCTCTCTCCTCCCTCTCTCTCTCTCTCTCTCTCTCTCTCTCTCTCTCTCTCTCTCTCTCTCTCCTCTCTCTCTCCCTGTGTCTCTCTCTCTCTCTCTCTCTCTCTCTCTCTCTCTGTCTCTCTCTGTCTCTCTCTCTGCTCTGCTCTGTCTTGATTTGATAAATTGGGGGTAAGGTTTACTGTCAGCGGTAATGATGACAACTGAGCTTCCTAAAAGCTTGTTGGTCAGTTTTTAAACTAAATTACTTTCAAGGCTTATGTCCAGATCAACGCACAAGCCCAGTGAGCAGAAGCTATATCTCCAATGGGACATTTCTAGAACCATCTCAAGAGGTGGGAAACTTGTTGAAAAGAAGTGGATTATAGGTTGATTTAGAGTGGCATGACGGGTCAGTTTGATCTCCAAGACAACCAGGAGTACAGACTGTCAATCTGATGAAAAAAGATGGCCGCCTCTAGATAAGAGAGTTGATCTACGGAGGGAGAGGAGACTGAAGGAGAAAAACAAGGCCTGAATTCACACAGGATCTCCGAGTAGGAGTGCTGATCTAGGATCACTCTTAACTTTTAAATCCTTATGAATTAAAGGGAGTGAGGTGTCCTAGATCAGCACTCCTACTCAGGGACGTTTTGTGAACATGGAACCTGGTATTTTCTAAATAATCCTTGACATTTTGCTCCCTGACCGCTGTGCTACTTTGCTCTCTGTCACCAGTCTTCACGACCTCTTGGGGTCATGTTGAAACAACTGATAGAAGCACTAAACCCCTTTCTCTGAGGCTTAATCTGAGTGTGAGTGGGCTGACCTGGAGGGTCGAAGTCGATATCTCAATATCTGACAACTTGTTGTTATCCTCTGAACTACTGTTGTTATCACTGTTGTTATCCTCTGAACTACTGTTGTTATCACTGTTGTTATCCTCTGAACTACTGTTGTTATCCTCTGAACTGCTGTTGTTATCCTCTGAACTACTGTTGTTATCACTGTTGTTATCCTCTGAACTACTGTTGTTATCACTGTTGTTATCCTCTGAACTACTGTTGTTATCACTGTTGTTATCCTCTGAACTACTGTTGTTATCACTGTTGTTATCCTCTGAACTACTGTTGTTATCACTGCGGTTATCCTCTGAACGGCTGTTGTTATCACTGTGGTTATCCTCTGAACTGCTGTTGTTATCACTGTGGTTATCCTCTGAACGGCTGTTGTTATCACTGTTGTTATCCTCTGAACTGCTGTTGTTATCACTGTTGTTATCCTCTGAACGGCTGTTGTTATCGCTGTGGTTATCCTCTGAACGGCTATTGTTATCACTGTGGTTATCCTCTGAACGGCTGTTGCTATCACTGTGGTTATCCTCTGAACGGCTGTTGTTATCACTGTTGTTATCCCCTGAACTACTGTTGTTATCCTCTGAACTGCTGTTGTTATCACTGTTGTTATCCTCTGAACTACTGTTGTTATCACTGTTGTTATCCTCTGAACTGCTGTTGTTATCACTGTTGTTATCACTGTTGTTATCCTCTGAACTGCTGTTGTTATCACTGTTGTTATCCTCTGAACTACTGCTGTTATCACTGTTGTACCACTGTTGTTATCACTGTTGTACCACTGTTGTTATCACTGTTGTTATCCTCTGAACTGCTGTTGTTATCACTGTTGTTATCACTGTTGTTATCACTGTTGTTATCCTCTGAACTGCTGTTGTTATCACTGTTGTTATCCTCTGAACTACTGTTGTTATCCTCTGAACTACTGTTGTTATCACTGTTGTTATCCTCTGAACTGCTGTTGTTATCACTGTTGTTATCACTGTTGTTATCACTGTTGTTATCCTCTGAACTGCTGTTGTTATCACTGTTGTTATCCACTGAACTACTGTTGTTATCCTCTGAACGGCTGTTGTTATCACTGTTGTTATCCTCTGAACTACTGTTGTTATCCTCTGAACGGCTGTTGTTATCACTGTTGTTATCCTCTGAACTACTGTTGTTATCACTGTGGTTATCCTCTGAACTGCTATGTGTGTGTAGAGATCCTGGTGAATACACACACACACACACACACACACACACACACACACACACACACACACACACACACACACACACACACACACACACACACACACACACACACACACACACACACACACACACACACACACACACACACATCGTTCTCCCTCCCCTACACCAACTAGTACCTCAACCTCTCCTCAGGTAGTTCTCCCTCCCCTACACCAACTAATACCTCAACCTCTCCTCAATCATCAAAATACTTTGTATTCCTCCCCTAACTACCTCCCCTACCTACCTCCACCTCCTTCTCTACCTTCTCCACCTCCACCACCACTTCCTTCTCTACCTTCTCCACCACCACCTCCACCTCCTTCTCCACCTTCTCCACCGCCACCACTACCTCCACCTCCTTCTCTACCTTCTCCACCTCCACCACCACCTTCACCTCCTTCTCTACCTTCTCCTCCACCATCACCACTACCTCCACCTCCTTCTCTACCTCCACCTCCTTCTCTACCTTCACCATCTCCACCTCCTTCTCTACCTTCTCCACCTCCACCACCACCTTCACCTCCTTCTCTACCTTCTCCTCCACCATCACCACTACCTCCACCTCCTTCTCTACCTTCACCACCACTACCTCCACCTCCTTCTCTACCTTCTCCACCTCCACCACCACCTCCACCTCCTTCTCTACCTTCACCACCATCATCTCCACCTCCTTCTCTACCTTCACCACCATCATCTCCACCTCCTTCTCTACCTTCACCACCATCATCTCCACCTCCTTCTCTACCTCCACCACCATCTCCACCTCCTTCTCTACCTTCACCACCACTACCTCCACCTCCTTCTCTACCTTCTCCACCTCCACCACCACCTCCACCTCCTTCTCTACCTTCACCACCATCATCTCCACCTCCTTCTCTACCTTCACCACCATCATCTCCACCTCCTTCTCTACCTTCACCACCATCATCTCCACCTCCTTCTCTACCTTCACCACCATCATCTCCACCTCCTTCTCTACCTCCACCACCATCTCCACCTCCTTCTCTGCCTTTTTCACCTCCACCACTACCTCTGCCTCCTTCTCTACCTTCTCCACCTCCACCACCACCTCCACCTCCTTCTCTACCTTCACCACCATCATCTCCACCTCCTTCTCTACCTTCACCACCATCATCTCCACCTCCTTCTCTACCTTCACCACCATCATCTCCACCTCCTTCTCTACCTTCACCACCATCATCTCCACCTCCTTCTCTACCTCCACCACCATCTCCACCTCCTTCTCTGCCTTTTTCACCTCCACCACTACCTCTGCCTCCTTCTCTACCTTCTCCACCACCACCTCCACCTCCTTCTCTACCTTCTCCACCACCACCACTACCCCTGCCTCCTTCTCTACCTTCTCCACCTCACTCCCCTAATCCCACCCACCTATGAAAGTAGCACTGTCACCTCCACCTCTCATAAGGCAGATCAAGTCTTACTCCTCCCAGGGGAGTCTGGAGCCAAGGACTGTGCCTTGCTGGTAGTGGAGAGCTCTTAGTGTCGGCTAGGACTTTAAAGTGCGTACACCTTAGAAGTTAAAATAAGCTATATGTTCTCATAAAGTAAACACAGACACAGTCTGCAATCACAATCAATCATGCGTTCGGCAGACACTTCAGCATTCATACTTCAAAGTGGCAACACACGCACACACACTAAAGCCCCGAAAACATACCTTGTTTTGGGCATTACAGAGGCAACCTGGCATGACCTCAGCATGGCCTTAGTGAGCCTTCTGATCCCATTATACCATAGAGAAACCATCAGGCTGTGGAAAAAGCAGCGATATGGGATATGAAGGACGAGAGATGGTGAACTGGGGTTTAACCATACAAAGAAACACCAGGCAGGGTGAGATGCAGATCTGCACGCGTTTGAATAGTATGACATCTTTTAAATGCTTCATTTGTGCTTGAATGAGCTTCCCAGGTGCAATGGAACCAATGGAGCCAATGGAACCAATGGAACCAATGGAACCAATGGAACCAATGGAATCAATGGAACCAATGGAACCAATGGAACCAATGGAGCCAATGGAACCAATGGAACCAATGGAACCAATGGAACCAATGGAACCAATGGAGCCAATGGAGCCAATGGAACCAATGGAACCAATGGAACCAATGGAACCAATAGAATCAATGGAATCAATGGAACCAGGGAGACCTGGCCTGAAACACAGACAGGGTGATGTCAGACAGCTAAATTAACAGGGAGACCTGGCCTGAAACACAGCCAGGGTGATGTCAGACAGCTAAATTAACAGGGAGACCTGGCCTGAAACACAGACAGGGTGATGTCAGACAGCTAAATTAACAGGGAGACCTGGCCTGAAACACAGACAGGGTGATGTTAGACAGCTAAATTAACAGGGAGACCTGGCCTGAAACACAGCCAGGGTGATGTCAGACAGCTAAATTAACAGGGAGACCTGGCCTGAAACACAGACAGGGTGATGTTAGACAGCTAAATTAACAGGGAGACCTGGCCTGAAACACAGCCAGGGTGATGTCAGACAGCTAAATTAACAGGGAGACCTGGCCTGAAACACAGACAGGGTGATGTTAGACAGCTAAATTAACAGGGAGACCTGGCCTGAAACACAGACAGGGTGATGTCAGACAGCTAAATTAACAGGGAGACCTGGCCTGAAACACAGCCAGGGTGATGTCAGACAGCTAAATCAACAGGGAGACCTGGCCTGAAACACAGACAGGGTGATGTTAGACAGCTAAATTAACAGGGAGACCTGGCCTGAAACACAGCCAGGGTGATGTTAGACAGCTAAATCAACAGGGAGACCTGGCCTGAAACACAGCCAGGGTGATGTCAGACAGCTAAATTAACAGGGAGACCTGGCCTGAAACACAGCCAGGGTGATGTCAGACAGCTAAATCAACAGGGAGACCTGGCCTGAAACACAGACAGGGTGATGTCAGACAGCTAAATTAACAGGGAGACCTGGCCTGAAACACAGACAGGGTGATGTCAGACAGCTAAATCAACAGGGAGACCTGGCCTGAAACACAGCCAGGGTGATGTCAGACAGCTAAATTAACAGGGAGACCTGGCCTGAAACACAGACAGGGTGATGTCAGACAGCTAAATCAACAGGGAGACCTGGCCTGAAACACAGCCAGGGTGATGTCAGACAGCTAAATCAACAGGGAGACCTGGCCTGAAACACAGACAGGGTGATGTCAGACAGCTAAATTAACAGGAGACCTGGCCTGAAACACAGACAGGGTGATGTCAGACAGCTAAATCAACAGGGAGACCTGGCCTGAAACACAGACAGGGTGATGATGTCAGAGGCAGCAGCAACTAGTCAGAGCAGCTATGTGTTAAAACTGAGGATGTGGCACTCTATTCCCTATTTAGTGCAGTACTTTTGACCAGGGCCCACAGGGTAAAAAAAAAAAAAAAGTAGGTCACTATGTAGGAATAGGGTGCCATTTGGAACACAGCTCTGCTATCTGTTCTGGCTTGAAGTATGAACAACCATTCAGGTGATGACATCTCATTTCAGCTAGAATAGAATAGAATAGAACAGGTCAACCATTTGTAAATACATCTCCTATCTATCACATCTATTTTAGAAAGGTAAAGACTATTCTATTGACCTTTCTCCTCCACCATGCACATGTTAGTTAGTATTATCAAAGACCCCCGGTTTCCTGAGCATACAGAACAGCTGCATCTACATATTTATCCTGTCTGTCTGGAGCACTTGGTAAAGTTGCAATAGACCGTTCTGTATTGAGCCAAATCATGGGGGATTGGTTGCATGAGGGGGGCACGTACAATGACAGGGGTACATTTAATTTCAACTCCAGCCAATCAGTAAGTACACCAAAATTATAATTCCAATTCTCCCCAAAGAATTTAAAAGAGGAAAATGTGTAATTAAAATTAAAATTTGGTTTGCTTTCTAAATTGACTGAAGTTGAAATGGAAATGACAGCAACCCTGGCTCTGACAGTGCTGTATAGGCTTGCGCATTATGAATGTGCATTACCATCTGTGACCAGTAGAGGGGGACATTCTCATGACTGAGTGAGCCTGGGAACTTGAGTTCAACGCTTCCATGTCAATGATAATCCAGAACAAACACATTACTGCCATCTTCAGACATGGCACCAACAGAATATAACAAGCTAACTAGCTAACAACTTCTCCAGCATATTATAATGTAAAGAGTACAATACAATGATTGTATTGTACTGCTTTTATACGTGTGAAGATCTAGTTATCATCATGGCTCCTTCTCTAGTCTCTCTACTAGTTATCATCATGGCTCCTTCTCTAGTCTTTCCCTACTACAGTTATCATCATGGCTCCTTCTCTAGTGCTTTTACACCTGCATTGTTTGCTGTTTGGGGTTTTAGGCTGGGTTTCTGTACAGCACTTTGAGATATCAGCTGATGTACGAAGGGCTATATAAATAAATTTGATTTGATTTAGTCTCTCTACTAGAGTTATCATCATGGCTCCATCTCTAGTCTCTCTACTAGAGTTATCATCATGGCTCCTTCTCTAGTCTCTCTACTAGAGTTATCATCATGGCTCCTTCTCTAGTCTCTCTACTAGAGTTATCATCATGGCTCCTTCTCTAGTCTCTCTACTAGAGTTATCATCATGGCTCCTTCTCTAGTCTCTCTACTAGAGTTATCATCATGGCTCCTTCTCTAGTCTCTCTACTAGAGTTATCATCATGGCTCCATCTCTAGTCTCTCTACTAGAGTTATCATCATGGCTCCTTCTCTAGTCCCTCTACTAGAGTTATCATCATGGCTCCTTCTCTAGTCCCTCTACTACAGTTATCATCATGGCTCCTTCTCTAGTCTCTCTACTAGAGTTATCATCATGGCTCCTTCTCTAGTCTCTCTACTAGAGTTATCATCATGGCTCCATCTCTAGTCTCTCTACTATAGTTATCATCATGGCTCCTTCTCTAGTCTCTCTACTAGAGTTATCATCATGGCTCCTTCTCGAGTCTCTCTACTAGAGTTATCATCATGGCTCCTCTAGTCTCTCTACTAGAGTTATCATCATGGCTCATTCTCTAGTCTCTCTACTAGAGTTATCATCATGGCTCCTTCTCTAGTCTCTCTACTATAGTTATCATCATGGCTCATTCTCTAGTCTCTCTACTATAGTTATCATCATGGCTCCTTCTCTAGTCTCTCTACTATAGTTATCATCATAGCTCCTTCTCTAGTCTCTCTAATAGAGTTATCATCATGGCTCCATCTCTAGTCTCTCTACTAGAGTTATCATCATAGCTCCTTCTCTAGTCTCTCTACTATAGTTATCATCATGGCTCCTTCTCTAGTCTCTCTACTATAGTTATCATCATGGCTCCATCTCTAGTCTCTCTACTAGAGTTATCATCATGGCTCCTTCTCTAGTCTCTCTACTAGAGTTATCATCATGGCTCCATCTCTAGTCTCTCTACTAGAGTTATCATCATGGCTCCTTCTCTAGTCTCTCTACTAGAGTTATCATCATGGCTCCTTCTCTAGTCTCTCTACTATAGTTATCATCATGGCTCCTTCTCTAGTCTCTCCCTACTAAAGTTATCATCATGGCTCCTTCTCTAGTCTCTCCCTACTAAAGTTATCATCATGGCTCCTTCTCTAGTCTCTCGCTGATCTAGGATCAGATCCTCCCCCTGTCCATGTAACCTGATCTAGGATCAGATCCTCCCCCTGTCCATGTAACCTGATCTAGGATCAGATCCTCCCCCTGTCCATGTAACCTGATCTAGGATCAGATCCTCCCCCTGTCCACGTAACCTGATCTAGGATCAGATGCTCCCCCTGTCAACGTAACCTGATCTAGGATCAGATCCTCCCCCTGTCAATGTAACCTTTTTCATTATAACCTAAAAGACACAACCCTGGTTACCATCCTGGACCCAGACCTCAGTCAGACCCTGGTTACCATCCTGGACCCAGATCTCAGTCTGACCCTGGTTACCCACCTGGACCAAGACCTCAGTCTGACCCTGGTTACATTCCTGGACCCAGACCCTGGTTATCCTCATACAGTAATTCTGTGCCAGTACTGGATCCAAATGAGGATGGTAATGGAGGGTAATGTGGTGAATGTTGTGTGATGATGCATGCCATGTAATACACAAGTAAGTCTCTCTCTCTTCCTCTCTCCTCTCTCTCTCTCCATCTTTCTCTCTTTCTCTCTTTCTCTCTTCCTCTCTCTCTCTCTCTCTCTCTCTCTCTGTCTCTCTCTCTCCTTCTCTCTCTGTCTCTCTCCCTCTGTCTCTCACTACTCTTTCTCTCACTACTCTTTCTCTCTCTCCTTATCCCTCTCTCCCTAACGACCACCCGCCCGCCTGCCTGCGTTTTCCTCTCAATAAAGTTTGTTGCTCAGGCTAATTCAATTATTCAGCACTCACAACTTTAATAACATAAAATAGTCATGACGAAACCCCTGATGAGAGCGCTAATTTAGCGGAACATTTCACTTCGACTCAAGTCAAGGCCAAAACAGAAATGTATGTTGTGATTTGCTTTGGGGTGGGATGGTTTACATCACATTTAGATCTGCCAGAGAAATGGAAGGGAAAGATGGTTACTTACATGTCGTCCTATTAAAGAGTCCTTGTGGTTGTCGAGACAACGGTTATGTTGGTATTTATACATCATATTAAAGAGTCCTTGTGGTTGTCGAGACAACGGTTATGTTGGTATTTATACATCATATTAAAGAGGCCTTGTGGTTGTCGAGACAATGGTTATGTTGGTATTTATACATCATATTAAAGAGTCCTTGTGGTTGTCGAGACAACGGTTATGTTGGTATTTATACATCATATTAAAGAGGCCTTGTGGTTGTCGAGACAACGGTTATGGTGGTATTTATACATCATATTAAAGAGGCCTTGTGGTTGTCGAGACAGCGGTTATGTTGGTATTTATACATCATATTAAAGAGGCCTTGTGGTTGTCGAGACAACGGTTATGGTGGTATTTATACATCATATTAAAGAGTCCTTGTGGTTGTCGAGACAACGGTTATGGTGGTATTTATACATCATATTAAAGAGTCCTTGTGGTTGTCGAGACAACGGTTATGGTGGTATTTATACATCATATTAAAGAGTCCTTGTGGTTGTCGAGACAACGGTTATGTTGGTATTTATACATCATATTAAAGAGTCCTTGTGGTTGTCGAGACAACGGTTATGTTGGTATTTATACATCATATTAAAGAGTCCTTGTGGTTGTCGAGACAACGGTTATGTTGGTATTTATACATCATATTAAAGAGTCCTTGTGGTTGTGGTATTAAAGAGTACTTGTGGTTGTGGTATTAAAGAGTCCTTGTGGTTGTGGTATTAAAGAGTCCTTGTGGTTGTGGTATTAAAGAGTCCTTGTGGTTGTCGAGACAACGGTTATGGTGGTATTTATACATCATATTAAAGAGGCCTTGTGGTTGTCGAGACAGCGGTTATGTTGGTATTTATACATCATATTAAAGAGGCCTTGTGGTTGTCGAGACAACGGTTATGTTGGTATTTATACATCATATTAAAGAGGCCTTGTGGTTGTCGAGACAACGGTTATGTTGGTATTTATACATCATATTAAAGAGGCCTTGTGGTTGTCGAGACAACGGTTATGTTGGTATTTATACATCATATTAAAGAGTCCTTGTGGTTGTCGAGACAACGGTTATGTTGGTATTTATACATCATATTAAAGAGTCCTTGTGGTTGTGGTATTAAAGAGTCCTTGTGGTTGTCGAGACAACGGTTATGCTGGTATTTATACATCATATTAAAGAGTCCTTGTGGTTGTGGTATCAAAGAGTCCTTGTGGTTGTGGAGACAACGGTTATGTTGGTATTTGTGTCTAAGTTGTGGTGTAGTTCAGTGAACATAACTTCCCGTGTGTCTGGAAGGAACGGTTCTGACTTCAGAGTACAGAAAATACTGGGGTGTGTGTGTGTGTGTGTGTGTGTGTGTGTGTGTGTGTGTGTGTGTGTGTGTGTGTGTGTGTGTGTGTGTGTGTGTGTGTGTGTGTGTGTGTGTGTGTGTGTGTGTGTGTGTGTGTGTGTGTGTGTGTGTGTGTGTGTGTGTGTGTGTGTGTGTGTGTGTGTGTGTGTGCATGTGCATGTGTGTGTGCCTGTGCATGTGTGTGTGCCTGTGCATGTGTGTGTGCCTGTGCATGTGTCCATGCGCAGACCCAGCCTCTGACCTCTCTCACCAACCCCAGTACGACACACCACACAGCTCACACATAACCAGCCACTCTGATGCTCTCTGGCTGGATGATCCCCCCCCCCCCTCCCCCAGTCTAGAACACATGCCTCTGTGGAAATGGCTTTGTGTTTCATAAGTAAATAATTCCCTGCACAATTCAACACTTTGTGTCCTGGTGTTTCAGTAGAGGAGCCTGGAGGAACCCCTGTATTATACCCTACTAGCTCCTAGCTGTGATTACAGAGCAGGTCCTGTTTCCTGATCCCCAGAAGCTCATTACTAGTACAATGCTGTTGTTAATCTGAGGGGAGGAAAACAACGACACGTTGTGTTATCAAGGCCAGTAAATCTCAATCAACTTCTACACTTTGAATGTGGACACAGAAATAATACTTTTTTTTTTTTTAACTACAATTTTTCAGAAATATTCTATTGAAATACACAAATGAGGTGATATCTCATTTAAAAACAATTTTAAAGGCATATAAATCTAAATATAATTTTTATAAAATTATATTATATTTATTATAAAATAAATGTATATTTTTCTGGACACTGGATGAAGTCGGCCTACATTTAAAGGTTTTACTTTATTTTACTTTTACTTTCTTACTTTGTTTTACTTTGTGAAGACACTTCAGGACCAGACTTTTACACAGCAGATTGTGGATCCATACTTTTACCATCTTTCTAACTGTAAAACACTAAAGAAACATAGTAAAACGCTTTTAAGTTTTTTTTTAAAGAAAATGTCATCTAGAATAAATAAAAATGTAAAAAGATGTTTGAGTGTTGGGTAATGTACATTTTAAAAAGAAGAAAATGGTGCCATCTGCTTTACTTATTATAAGGCTTTTGGATTGATTTATATTTTTAACTTTTAAGAATATTTAGAACCAAACACATTTAGACTTTTACTCAAGTAGTATTTTACTGGGTGACTTTCACTTCTACTTGAGTAACTTTCTATTAAGTTTGGCAATTGGGTACTTATTCCACCACTGAATATATCTAAAGATATCTAAAGATAACCACCATATCTAAGGATAACCACACCATATCTAAAGATAACCACGCCATATCTAAAGATAACCACGCCATATCTAAAGATAACCACACCATATCTAAAGATAACCACACCATATCTAAAGATAACCAACCACACCATATCTAAAGATAACCACACCATATCTAAAGATAACCACACCATATCTAAAGATAACCACACCATATCTAAAGATAACCACACCATATCAGGTGTATATATCTAAAGATAACCACACCATATCTAAATACAACCACACCATATCTAAAGATAACCACGCCATATCTAAAGATAACCACACCATATCTAAAGATAACCACACCATACCTAAAGATAACCACACCATACCTAAAGATAACCACGCCATATCTAAAGATAACCACGCCATATCTAAAGATAACCACACCATATCTAAAGATAACCACACCATATCTAAGGATAACCACACCATATCTAAAGATAACCACACCATATCTAAAGATAACCACACCATATCAGGTGAATATATCTAAAGATAACCACACCATATCTAAAGATAACCACACCATATCAGGTGTATATATCTAAAAATAACCACACCATATCAGGTGAATATATCTAAAGATAACCACACCATATCTAAAGATAACCACACCATATCTCAAGATAACCACACCATATCTAAAGATAACTACACCATATCAGGTGAATATATCTAAAGATAACCACAACATATCTAAAGATAACCACACCATATCTAAAGATAACCACGCCATATCTAAAGATAACCACACCATATCAGGTGAATATATCTAAAGATAACCACACCATATCTAAAGATAACCACACCATATCTAAAGATAACCACACCATATCTAAAGATAACCACACCATATCTAAAGATAACCACGCCATATCTAAAGATAACCACACCATATCAGGTGAATATATCTAAAGATAACCACGCCATATCTAAAGATAACCACACCATATCTAAGGATAACCACACCATATCTAAAGATAACCACGCCATATCTAAAGATAACCACACCATATCTAAAGATAACCACACCATATCAGGTGAATATATCTAAAGATAACCACACCATATCTAAAGATAACCACGTCATATCTAAAGATAACCACACCATATCTAAAGATAACCACACCATATCTAAAGATAACCACACCATATCTAAAGATAACCACACCATATCAGGTGAATATATCTAAAGATAACCACACCATATCTAAAGATAACCACACCATATCTAAAGATAACCACACCATATCAGGTGAATATATCTAAAGATAACCACACCATATCTAAAGATAACCACACCATATCTAAGGATAACCACACCATATCTAAAGATAACCACATCATATCTAAAGATAACCACGCCATATCTAAAGATAACCACACCATATCTAAAGATAACCACACAATATCTAAAGATAACCACACCATATCAGGTGAATATATCTAAAGATAACCACACCATATCTAAAGATAACCACACCATATCTAAAGATAACCACACCATATCTAAAGATAACCACACCATATCTAAGGATAACCACACCATATCTAAAGATAACCACACCATATCTAAAGATAACCACGCCATATCTAAGGATAACCACACCATATCTAAAGATAACCACACCATATCTAAAGATAACCACACCCTATCTAAAGATAACCACACCATATCTAAGGATAACCACACCATATCTAAAGATAACCACACCATATCTAAAGATAACCACACCATATCTAAAGATAACCACACCATATCTAAAGATAACCACACCATATCTACGGATAACCACTCCATATCTAAAGATAACCACACCATATCAGGTGTATATATCTAAAGATAACCACACTATATCTAAAGATAACCACACCATATCTAAAGATAACCACAACATATCAGGTGTATATATCTAAAGATAACCACACTATATCTAAAGATAACCACACCTTATCAGTTAAATATATCTAAAGATAACCACACCATATCAGGTGAATATATTTTTTATTTTACCTTTATTTAACTAGGCAAGTCAGTTGACAAACAATTCTTATTTACAATGAGAGCCTAGGAACAGTGGGTTAACTGCCTTGTTCAAAGAACAACCGATTTTTACCTTGTAAGCTCAGGGATTCGATCTAGCAACCTTTCAGTCACTGACCCAGTGGTCTAAAGTAAGCTACCATTGGGCAGGAGGTTAGGAAGTGCAGGTCAGTTTCCACCTCATTTTGTGGGCAGTGTGCACATAGCCTGTCTTCTCTTTAGAGCCAGGTCTGCCTGCGGTGGCTTTTCTCAATAGAAAGGCTAACTCACTGAGTCTGTACATAGTCAAAGCTTTCCTTAAGGTTGGGTCAGTTTCAGTGGTCAGGTATTCTGCCATGTTTTCTCATGATTTGGTTGGGTTAATTGTGTTGCTGTCCTGGGGGTCTGTCTGTGTTTGTGAACAGGGCCCCATGACCAGCTTGCTTATCTTCTCCAGGTTCATCTCTCTGTAGGTGTTGGCTTTGTTATGGAAAGTTTGGAAATTGCTTCCTCTTAGGTGGTTGTAGAATATAACGTCTCTTTTCTGGATTTTGATCATTAGCAGGTTCTAGTAGACCTCACAGTGATATGCTGAATACAACAGGTGTAGTAGACCTCACAGTGATATGCTGAATACAACAGGTGTAGTAGACCTTACAGTGAAATGCTGAATACAACAGGTGTAGTAGACCTCACAGTTATGCTGAATACAACAGGTGTAGTAGACCTTACAGTGAAATGCTGAATACAACAGGTGTAGTAGACCTCACAGTGATATGCTGAATACAACAGGTGTAGTAGACCTTACAGTGAAATGCTGAATACAACAGGTGTAGTAGACCTTACAGTGAAATGCTGAATACAACAGGTGTAGTAGACCTTACAGTGAAATGCTGAATACAACAGGTGTAGTAGACCTTACAGTGAAATGCTGAATACAACAGGTGTAGTAGACCTTACAGTGAAATGCTGAATACAACAGGTGTAGTAGACCTTACAGTGAAATGCTGAATACAACAGGTGTTTGCAGTAGACCCTACAGTGAAATGCTGAATACAACAGGTGTAGTAGACCTTACAGTGAAATGCTGAATACAACAGGTGTAGTAGACCTTACAGTGAAATGCTGATTACAACAGGTGTAGTAGACCTTACAGTGAAATGCTGAATACAACAGGTGTAGTAGACCTTACAGTGAAATGCTGAATACAACAGGTGTAGTAGACCTTACAGTGAAATGCTGAATACAACAGGTGTAGTAGACCTTACAGTGAAATGCTGAATACAACAGGTGTAGTAGACCTTACAGTGAAATGCTGAATACAACAGGTGTAGTAGACCTTACAGTGAAATGCTGAATACAACAGGTGTAGTAGACCTCACAGTGATATGCTGAATACAACAGGTGTAGTAGACCTTACAGTGAAATGCTGAATACAACAGGTGTAGTAGACCTCACAGTGATATGCTGAATACAACAGGTGTAGTAGACCTTACAGTGAAATGCTGAATACAACAGGTGTAGTAGACCTTACAGTGAAATGCTGAATACAACAGGTGTAGTAGACCTTACAGTGAAATGCTGAATACAACAGGTGTAGTAGACCTTACAGTGAAATGCTGAATACAACAGGTGTAGTAGACCTTACAGTGAAATGCTGAATACAACAGGTGTAGTAGACCTTACAGTGAAATGCTGAATACAACAGGTGTAGTAGACCCTACAGTGAAATGCTGAATACAACAGGTGTAGTAGACCTTACAGTGAAATGCTGAATACAACAGGTGTAGTAGACCTTACAGTGAAATGCTGATTACAACAGGTGTAGTAGACCTTACAGTGAAATGCTGAATACAACAGGTGTAGTAGACCTTACAGTGAAATGCTGAATACAACAGGTGTAGTAGACCTTACAGTGAAATGCTGAATACAACAGGTGTAGTAGACCTTACAGTGAAATGCTGAATACAACAGGTGTAGTAGACCTTACAGTGAAATGCTGAATACAACAGGTGTAGTAGACCCTACAGTGAAATGCTGAATACAACAGGTGTAGTAGACCTTACAGTGAAATGCTGAATACAACAGGTGTAGTAGACCTTACAGTGAAATGCTGATTACAACAGGTGTAGTAGACCTTACAGTGAAATGCTGAATACAACAGGTGTAGTAGACCTTACAGTGAAATGCTGAATACAACAGGTGTAGTAGACCTTACAGTGAAATGTTGAATACAACAGGTGTAGTAGATCTTACAGTGAAATGCTGAATACAACAGGTGTAGTAGACCTTACAGTGAAATGCTGAATACAACAGGTGTAGTAGATCTTACAGTGAAATGCTGAATACAACAGGTGTAGTAGACCTTACAGTGAAATGCTGAATACAACAGGTGTAGTAGACCTTACAGTGAAATGCTGAATACAACAGGTGTAGTAGACCTTACAGTGAAATGCTGAATACAACAGGTGTAGTAGACCTTACAGTGAAATGCTGAATACAACAGGTGTAGTAGACCTTACAGTGAAATGCTGAATACAACAGGTGTAGTAGACCTTACAGTGAAATACTTACCTTCAAGCCCTTAACCAAACAAGGCGGTTTTAAGAAAAAAAAATGTTG
The DNA here is from genome assembly GCF_021184085.1 of Oncorhynchus gorbuscha. Lineage (NCBI taxonomy): Eukaryota > Metazoa > Chordata > Actinopteri > Salmoniformes > Salmonidae > Oncorhynchus > Oncorhynchus gorbuscha. The sequence continues at coordinate 21,957 of NW_025747086.1, forward strand.
AGAAAGTATTTAGTAAATAAACTGAAGTAAATAATAAATAAATAAAAATACAAAAAAATAAGAAAATAAAAACATAACAAATGATTAAAGAGCAACAATAAAATAACAGTAACAAGGCTATACACAGGGGGTACCGGTACTGAGTCAATGTGTGGGGCACTGCTTAGTGAAGGTAATTGAGGTAATATGTACATGTAGGTAGAGGTAAAGTGGAGATGCATAGATAATAAACAGAGAGTAGCAGCATTAAAATGGGGTTGGGGTCAATGCAACAGTCTTGGTAGCCATTTGATGAACTGTTCAGCAGTTTTATTGCTTTGGGGGATAGAAGCTGTTCAGGAGTCTTATTGCTTTGGGGGATAGAAGCTGTTCAGGAGTCTTATTGCTTTGGGGGATAGAAGCTGTTCAGGAGTCTTATTGCTTTGGGGGATAGAAGCTGTTCAGGAGTCTTATTGCTTTGGGGGATAGAAGCTGTTCAGGAGTCTTATTGCTTTGGGGGATAGAAGCTGTTCAGGAGTCTTATTGCTTTGGGGGATAGAAGCTGTTCAGGAGTCTTATTGCTTTGGGGGATAGAAGCTGTTCAGGAGTCTTATTGCTTTGGGGGATAGAAGCTGTTCAGGAGTCTTATTGCTTTGGGGGATAGAAGCTGTTACAGGGTTAATTCTGCGTGGTTACAGGGTTAATTCTACATGGTTACATGGTTAATTCTGCATGGTTACTTCAGCTTGGTTACATGGTTAATTCTGCTTGGTTACAGGGTTAATTCTGCTTGGTTACAGGGTTAATTCTGCATGGTTACAGGGTTAATTCTGCTTGGTTACATGGTTAATTCTGCATGGTTACAGGGTTAATTCTGCATGGTTACAGGGTTAATTCTGCTTGGTTACAGGTTTATTTCTGCATGGTTACAGGGTTAATTCTGCATGGTTACAGGGTTAATTCTGCTTGGTTACAGGTTTATTTCTGCATGGTTACAGGGTTAATTCTGCATGGTTACAGGGTTAATTCTGCTTGGTTACAGGTTTATTTCTGCATGGTTACAGGGTTAATTCTGCATGGTTACAGGGTTAATTCTGCTTGGTTACAGGTTTATTTCTGCATGGTTACAGGGTTAATTCTGCATGGTTACAGGGTTAATTCTGCTTGGTTACAGGTTTATTTCTGCATGGTTACAGGGTTAATTCTGCATGGTTACAGGTTTAATTCTGCTTGGTTACAGGTTTATTTCTGCATGGTTACAGGGTTAATTCTGCTTGGTTACAGGTTTATTTCTGCATGGTTACAGGTTTATTTCTGCATGGTTACAGGGTTAATTCTGCATGGTTACAGGGTTAATTCTGCTTGGTTACAGGTTTATTTCTGCATGGTTACAGGGTTAATTCTGCATGGTTACAGGGTTAATTCTGCTTGGTTACAGGTTTATTTCTGCATGGTTACAGGGTTAATTCTGCATGGTTACAGGGTTAATTCTGCTTGGTTACAGGTTTATTTCTGCATGGTTACAGGGTTAATTCTGCATGGTTACAGGGTTAATTCTGCTTGGTTACAGGTTTATTTCTGCATGGTTACAGGGTTAATTCTGCATGGTTACAGGTTTAATTCTGCTTGGTTACAGGTTTATTTCTGCATGGTTACAGGGTTAATTCTGCTTGGTTACAGGTTTATTTCTGCATGGTTACAGGGTTAATTCTGCTTGGTTACAGGTTTATTTCTGCATGGTTACAGGGTTAAAACAAAAACATCTCAAAGGTTACCAGTTTAGGTATTCATTCTGATTGGTTAAGGTTAGGGCTATGGTTCGGAGAAGGCTTAAAACTAAATAATTAAAAAACGACACGCTATTACCATCAAGTATCATCAAGTCTGCTCAGGGCTTGCTAGGGCATTGTGAACTGTAGTGGCGCGGTGTTCTGTGTGCTCCGGCTGTGCACGCACACACGCACACGCACACACGCACACGCACACACGCACACGCGCACACACACACACACACACACACACACACACACACACACACACACACACACACACACACACACACACACACACACACACACACACACACACACACACACACACACACACACACACACACACACACACACACACACACACACACACATGCACACCTTTCCTCAAACTGTTACATTACAACAAAAGGTTCTCTGTCAATAAGCCTCCCTGTAGGATAACAGCACACCTCTAGTCTCAGAGTTGAACATCCTGTCAATAAGCCCCCCTGTAGAATAACAGCACACCTCTAGTCTCAGAGTTGAACATCCTGTCAATAAGCCTCCCTGTAGAATAACAGCACACCTCTAGTCTGAGTTGAACATCCTGTCAATAAGCCCCCCTGTAGGATAACAACACACCTCTAGTCTCAGAGTTGAACATCCTGTCAATAAGCCCCCCTGTAGAATAACAGCACACCTCTAGTCTCAGAGTTGAACATCCTGTCAATAAGCCTCCCTGTAGAATAACAGCACACCTCTAGTCTGAGTTGAACATCCTGTCAATAAGCCCCCCTGTAGGATAACAACACACCTCTAGTCTCAGAGTTGAACATCTCTCTCAACCACTTCTTCTCCTAAAATTGACACAAAGTTGAGACTTGGCTGACGCCACCCACACAATAAAGCCTTTCCAGACACCGAAGTAGAGTTTGGTGTCAGCCAGACTATATCTGTATGCCTGGAGGTGTAGCTTTTAACTGAGATTGCCTCGTAGAGTTGCATCATTCCTCGGCGCGTCCTGATAAAACCTTCTTATCTCATATTACTTGAAGAAGGTGTTTCATGGCACTATGGATATATAGCTGATTCACTCCGCTAACCTGATAATAGACTGTGAGGAGCAGTAGTACAATGCATTCATTCAATTCAATTCAATTCAATTCAATTCAATTCAAGGGATTAATAGGCATGGGAAACATGTGTTAACATTGCCAGAGCAAGTGAGGTAGATAATATATAAAGTGAAATAAACAATAAAAATGAACAGTAAACATTACACATACAGAAGTTTCAAAACAATAAAGACATTACAAATGTCATATTATATATATATATACAGTGTTTTAACAATGTACAAATGGTTTTAAGGACACAAGATAAAATAAATAAGCATAAATATGGGTTGTATTTACAATGGTGTGTGTTCTTCACTGGTTGCCCTTTTCTTGTGGCAACACGTCACAAATCTTGCTGCTGTGATGGAACACTGTGGTATTTCACTCAGTAGATATGGGAGTTTATCAAAATTGGGTTTGTTTTTGAATTCTTTGTGGATCTGTGTAATCTGAGGGAAATATGTATCTCTAATATGGTCATAAGTTGGACAGGAGGTGAGGAAGTGCAGCTCAGGAAGTACCTCATTCACCGTGTTCTCCAGAATCATTCCCACCGTCCAGCACCCTAATAGAACCATGTTGTAAACACTTCCATGTCAATCATTGACAGTTCCTTCAGACATAATACTTTCTCTCAACTTGTTCTCATTACAGTGCCAACAGACAATGTTCATCCCCCACGTTCTGTTGTGTTACAGCCTGAATTCAAAATGGATTTCATAGGGTTTTTATTCCCATTTTCCCACAATATCCCGTAATGACAAAGTGAAAACCAAGTTTTATAGATTTTTTTTTTGGTTTTGTTCTGTTCTTTGCATATTTCTTAAAAATAAAAAACGTCAATACCTCATTTACATAATAGTTTTAAATTCCGGCTGTAACACAACAAGCTGTGGGGGAAAGTCGAGGGGTGAGAGTACTTTCTGACGGCGCTGTATGTCTCACAACTTTCTCAGTCACTTAGTCAGCTTGAGATTTGTGGTGAAATGTATAAGTCATTGCATGTGGCATACTGACATTTTTCAGAGCGGCAAAAATGGGAAGCTGGAGGATAATTAGCAGGCTATAGTACATGTGTATACTAGGAGCGATAACCGCGTGCGTGCGGTAGGCTTTACACGTTTCCCCGTCCCGAGATCATTCACGCGCTCAGCTCCGCTTAGCTGCCTGGTTTTGAATGGCGTTGACTGACGTCACGAAACGCGGCACACTGGTGAGGCTGTTTAAAGCTGTGAAGCATTTCAGGATGGATCTCAGAGAATAGGAACAGAGGGACACGCTGTCTGAACTACTCCATGCGCTCCAGACAGAAGGCTTGATACATCGACACATACAGACAGCCGCAGACTGAGAGACTTGGAAGGACTTACTGAAACGGCGGCAAACTCTTATTTTTATTTTTTTTCAGCACCTTTTATTTAGTTTTTTTCCTTCTAAAAAACGGTGGAGATGTTTCATCCCCGTAAAGTTTTAATCATCTTATTACTGGTGGTCGCGGAATGCGGAGCGATATCGCAGATGGGGGCTCAGGTCGGCGACTGCCCGTCCCGCTGTCACTGCGAGGAGGACGGCATGCTTCAACGTGTCGACTGCTCGGATCTCGGGCTCACGGACATTCCAGCCAACCTTAGCGTCTTTACTTCTTATCTGTAAGTCTCATTTTGTCTATTTTGTCCTTCGTGAGCGGTGAGAACGGGGCACCTGTGCACTTGGCACGGCACGAACTTCTAGCCTACTAACTAACCAACTAGGAAAGAGCGCTTGTTTTCGTGCGTCTCTCTCTACTACATTAATGAAGACTAGTCAACTTTGACAGACATGAAGCCAGCCTCGTTTGGTCTCGGCTCGCAGAGAGAGTAACGTGCAAGCTGTTTTCCAAATGTTAACCTTCACGTGGTACTTGTCAGGCAAAGAAACTATGGATAGGATGTAGTTGCATATAGTCTACATTTTTATTTGCGTGTTTGGTTTGAATTTACACCAGATGATTTTGTATGCCATTATAGATTTACAAATATTTACAAATATTATTGAAAAAAGCACTATGTTACAGATTTATTTAACTAGGCAAGTAAGTTAAGAACAAACTCTTATTTTCAATGACGGCCTAGGAACAGTGGGTTAACTGGTCTAGGAACAGTGGGTTAACTGGTCTAGGAACAGTGGGTTAACTGGTCTAGGAACAGTGGGTTAACTGGTCTAGGAACAGTGGGTTAACTGGTCTAGGAACAGTGGGTTAACTGGTCTAGGAACAGTGGGTTAACTGGTCTAGGAACAGTGGGTTAACTGGTCTAGGAACAGTGGGTTAACTGGTCTAGGAACAGTGGGTTAACTGGTCTAGGAACAGTGGGTTAACTGGCCTAGGAACAGTGGGTTAACTGGTCTAGGAACAGTGGGTTAACTGGTCTAGGAACAGTGGGTTAACTGGTCTAGGAACAGTGGGTTAACTGGTCTAGGAACAGTGGGTTAACTGGCCTAGGAACAGTGGGTTAACTGGTCTAGGAACAGTGGGTTAACTGGCCTAGGAACAGTGGGTTAACTGGTCTAGGAACAGTGGGTTAACTGGTCTAGGAACAGTGGGTTAACTGGTCTAGGAACAGTGGGTTAACTGGTCTAGGAACAGTGGGTTAACTGGTCTAGGAACAGTGGGTTAACTGGTCTAGGAACAGTGGGTTAACTGGTCTAGGAACAGTGGGTTAACTGGTCTAGGAACAGTGGGTTAACTGGTCTAGGAACAGTGGGTTAACTGGTCTAGGAACAGTGGGTTAACTGGTCTAGGAACAGTGGGTTAACTGCCTTGTTCAGAGGAACAGTGGGTTAACTGGTCTAGGAACAGTGGGTTAACTGGTCTAGGAACAGTGGGTTAACTGGTCTAGGAACAGTGGGTTAACTGGTCTAGGAACAGTGGGTTAACTGGTCTAGGAACAGTGGGGTTAACTGATCTAGGAACAGTGGGTTAACTGGTCTAGGAACAGTGGGTTAACTGGCCTAGGAACAGTGGGTTAACTGGTCTAGGAACAGTGGGTTAACTGGTCTAGGAACAGTGGGTTAACTGGTCTAGGAACAGTGGGTTAACTGGTCTAGGAACAGTGGGTTAACTGGTCTAGGAACAGTGGGTTAACTGGTCTAGGAACAGTGGGTTAACTGATCTAGGAACAGTGGGTTAACTGGTCTAGGAACAGTGGGTTAACTGGCCTAGGAACAGTGGGTTAACTGGTCTAGGAACAGTGGGTTAACTGGTCTAGGAACAGTGGGTTAACTGGTCTAGGAACAGTGGGTTAACTGGTCTAGGAACAGTGGGTTAACTGGTCTAGGAACAGTGGGTTAACTGGTCTAGGAACAGTGGGTTAACTGGTCTAGGAACAGTGGGTTAACTGGTCTAGGAACAGTGGGTTAACTGGTCTAGGAACAGTGGGTTAACTGGTCTAGGAACAGTGGGTTAACTGGTCTAGGAACAGTGGGTTAACTGGTCTAGGAACAGTGGGTTAACTGGTCTAGGAACAGTGGGTTAACTGGTCTAGGAACAGTGGGTTAACTGGTCTAGGAACAGTGGGTTAACTGGTCTAGGAACAGTGGGTTAACTGGTCTAGGAACAGTGGGTTAACTGGTCTAGGAACAGTGGGTTAACTGGTCTAGGAACAGTGGGTTAACTGGTCTAGGAACAGTGGGTTAACTGGTCTAGGAACAGTGGGTTAACTGGTCTAGGAACAGTGGGTTAACTGATCTAGGAACAGTGGGTTAACTGGTCTAGGAACAGTGGGTTAACTGGTCTAGGAACAGTGGGTTAACTGGTCTAGGAACAGTGGGTTAACTGGTCTAGGAACAGTGGGTTAACTGGTCTAGGAACAGTGGGTTAACTGGTCTAGGAACAGTGGGTTAACTGGTCTAGGAACAGTGGGGTTAACTGATCTAGGAACAGTGGGTTAACTGGTCTAGGAACAGTGGGTTAACTGGTCTAGGAACAGTGGGTTAACTGGTCTAGGAACAGTGGGTTAACTGGTCTAGGAACAGTGGGTTAACTGGTCTAGGAACAGTGGGTTAACTGGTCTAGGAACAGTGGGTTAACTGGTCTAGGAACAGTGGGTTAACTGGTCTAGGAACAGTGGGTTAACTGGTCTAGGAACAGTGGGTTAACTGGTCTAGGAACAGTGGGTTAACTGGTCTAGGAACAGTGGGTTAACTGGTCTAGGAACAGTGGGTTAACTGGTCTAGGAACAGTGGGTTAACTGGTCTAGGAACAGTGGGTTAACTGGTCTAGGAACAGTGGGTTAACTGGTCTAGGAACAGTGGGTTAACTGGTCTAGGAACAGTGGGTTAACTGGTCTAGGAACAGTGGGTTAACTGGTCTAGGAACAGTGGGTTAACTGGTCTAGGAACAGTGGGTTAACTGGTCTAGGAACAGTGGGTTAACTGGTCTAGGAACAGTGGGTTAACTGGTCTAGGAACAGTGGGTTAACTGGTCTAGGAACAGTGGGTTAACTGGTCTAGGAACAGTGGGTTAACTGGTCTAGGAACAGTGGGTTAACTGGTCTAGGAACAGTGGGTTAACTGGTCTAGGAACAGTGGGTTAACTGGTCTAGGAACAGTGGGTTAACTGGTCTAGGAACAGTGGGTTAACTGGTCTAGGAACAGTGGGTTAACTGGTCTAGGAACAGTGGGTTAACTGGTCTAGGAACAGTGGGTTAACTGGTCCTAGGAACAGTGGGTTAACTGGTCTAGGAACAGTGGGTTAACTGGTCTAGGAACAGTGGGTTAACTGGTCTAGGAACAGTGGGTTAACTGGTCTAGGAACAGTGGGTTAACTGGTCTAGGAACAGTGGGTTAACTGGTCTAGGAACAGTGGGTTAACTGGTCTAGGAACAGTGGGTTAACTGGTCTAGGAACAGTGGGTTAACTGGTCTAGGAACAGTGGGTTAACTGGTCTAGGAACAGTGGGTTAACTGGTCTAGGAACAGTGGGTTAACTGGTCTAGGAACAGTGGGTTAACTGGTCTAGGAACAGTGGGTTAACTGGTCTAGGAACAGTGGGTTAACTGGTCTAGGAACAGTGGGTTAACTGGTCTAGGAACAGTGGGTTAACTGGTCTAGGAACAGTGGGTTAACTGGTCTAGGAACAGTGGGTTAACTGCTTTCTGAACGACAACTCAGGGATTCTTTCTAGCAACCTTTCAGTTTCTGGCCCAACACCTGCCTCTAACCACGAGGCCATCTGCCTCTAACCACTAGGCCATCTGCCTCTAACCACTAGGCCATCTGCCTCTAACCACTAGGCTACCTGCCTCTAACCACGAGGCTACCTGCCTCTAACCACTAGGCCACCTGCCTCTAACCACTAGGCCACCTGCCTCTAACCACTAGGCCATCTGCCTCTAACCACTAGGCTACCTGCCTCTAACCACGAGGCTACCTGCCTCTAACCACGAGGCCACCTGCCTCTAACCACTAGGCTACCTGCCTCTAACCACGAGGCCACCTGCCTCTAACCACTAGGCCACCTGCCTCTAACCACTAGGCTACCTGCCTCTAACCACTAGGCCACCTGCCTCTAACCACGAGGCTACCTGCCTCTAACCACTAGGCTACCTGCCTCTAACCACTAAGCCACCTGCCTCTAACCACTAAGCCACCTGCCTCTAACCACTAGGCTACCTGCCTCTAACCACGAGGCTACCCGCCTCTAACCACTAGGCCACCTGCCTCTAACCACTAGGCCACCTGCCTCTAACCACTAGGCCACCTGCCTCTAACCACTAGGCCACCTGCCTCTAACCACGAGGCTACCTGCCTCTAACCACTAGGCCATCTGCCTCTAACCACTAGGCCACCTGCCTCTAACCACTAGGCTACCTGCCTCTAACCACTAGGCCACCTGCCTCTAACCACTAGGCTACCTGCCTCTAACCACTAGGCCACCTGCCTCTAACCACGAGGCTACCTGCCTCTAACCACTAGGCTACCCTGCCTCTAACCACTAGGCCATCTGCCTCTAACCACTAGGCCATCTGCCTCTAACCACTAGGCCATCTGCCTCTAACCACTAGGCTACCTGCCTCTAACCACGAGGCTACCTGCCTCTAACCACTAGGCCACCTGCCTCTAACCACTAGGCCACCTGCCTCTAACCACTAGGCCATCTGCCTCTAACCACTAGGCTACCTGCCTCTAACCACGAGGCTACCTGCCTCTAACCACGAGGCCACCTGCCTCTAACCACTAGGCTACCTGCCTCTAACCACGAGGCCACCTGCCTCTAACCACTAGGCCACCTGCCTCTAACCACTAGGCTACCTGCCTCTAACCACTAGGCCACCTGCCTCTAACCACGAGGCTACCTGCCTCTAACCACTAGGCTACCTGCCTCTAACCACTAAGCCACCTGCCTCTAACCACTAAGCCACCTGCCTCTAACCACTAGGCTACCCGCCTCTAACCACGAGGCTACCCGCCTCTAACCACTAGGCCACCTGCCTCTAACCACTAGGCCACCTGCCTCTAACCACTAGGCCACCTGCCTCTAACCACTAGGCTACCTGCCTCTAACCACGAGGCTACCTGCCTCTAACCACTAGGCCATCTGCCTCTAACCACTAGGCCACCTGCCTCTAACCACTAGGCTACCTGCCTCTAACCACTAGGCCACCTGCCTCTAACCACTAGGCTACCTGCCTCTAACCACTAGGCCACCTGCCTCTAACCACGAGGCTACCTGCCTCTAACCACTAGGCTACCCTGCCTCTAACCACTAGGCCATCTGCCTCTAACCACGAGGCTACCTGCCTCTAACCACTAGGCTACCTGCCTCTAACCACGAGGCCACCTGCCTCTAACCACTAGGCCACCTGCCTCTAACCACTAGGCTACCTGCCTCTAACCACTAGGCCACCTGCCTCTAACCACGAGGCTACCTGCCTCTAACCACTAGGCTACCCTGCCTCTAACCACTAGGCCATCTGCCTCTAACCACGAGGCTACCTGCCTCTAACCACTAGGCTACCTGCCTCTAACCACTAGGCTACCTGCCTCTAACCACGAGGCTACCCGCCTCTAACCACTAGGCCACCTGCCTCTAACCACTAGGCCACCTGCCTCTAACCACTAGGCCACCTGCCTCTAACCACTAGGCTACCTGCCTCTAACCACGAGGCTACCTGCCTCTAACCACTAGGCCATCTGCCTCTAACCACTAGGCCACCTGCCTCTAACCACTAGGCTACCTGCCTCTAACCACGAGGCTACCTGCCTCTAACCACTAGGCCACCTGCCTCTAACCACTAAGCCACCTGCCTCTAACCACTAAGCCACCTGCCTCTAACCACTAGGCCACCTGCCTCTAACCCCTAGGCCACCTGCCTCTAACCACTAGGCCACCTGCCTCTAACCACTAGGCCACCTGCCTCTAACCACTAGGCTACCCTGCCTCTAACCATTAGGCTACCCTGCCTCTAACCACCAGGCTACCCTGCCTCTAACCACTAGGCTACCCTGCCTCTAACCACCAGGCTACCCTGCCTCTAACCACTAGGCTACCTGCCTCTAACCACTAGGCTAAGTGCCTCTAACCACTTAAGTTAAGTTGGATAAAGTTAATGCTGAATTAAAACGTTGTTTTCTTTCTGTTCTAATACTGTTATTACTACAGTAATTAATTGCAGGTGTTATGCATACCTCTATTTTCTTATGGAGTTGTTTGTGTTGTTGTTTGTGTTGTTGTTTGTGTTGTCGTAGGGAGTTGTTTGTGTTGTCGTAGGGAGTTGTTTGTGTTGTCGTAGGGAGTTGTTTGTGTTGTCGTAGGGAGTTGTTTGTGTTGTCGTATGGAGTTGTTTGTGTTGTCGTAGGGAGTTGTTTGTGTTGTCGTATGGAGTTGTTTGTCTTGTCGTAGGGAGTTGTTTGTGTTGTTGTTTGTGTTGTTGTTTGTGTTGTCGTAGGGAGTTGTTTGTGTTGTCGTAGGGAGTTGTTTGTGTTTTCGTAGGGAGTTGTTTGTGTTGTCGTAGGGAGTTGTTTGTGTTGTCGTAGGGAGTTGTTTGTGTTGTCGTAGGGAGTTGTTTGTGTTGTCGTATGGAGTTGTTTGTGTTGTCGTATGGAGTTGTTTGTCTTGTCGTATGGAGTTGTTTGTCTTGTCGTAGGGAGTTGTTTGTGTTGTCGTAGGGAGTTGTTTGTGTTGTCGTAGGGAGTTGTTTGTGTTGTCGTAGGGAGTTGTTTGTGTTGTCGTAGGGAGTTGTTTGTGTTGTCGTAGGGAGTTGTTTGTGTTGTCGTATGGAGTTGTTTGTCTTGTCGTATGGAGTTGTTTGTCTTGTCGTAGGGAGTTGTTTGTCTTGTCGTAGGGAGTTGTTTGTGTTGTCGTATGGAGTTGTTTGTGTTGTCGTAGGGAGTTGTTTGTGTTGTCGTAGGGAGTTGTTTGTGTTGTCGTAGGAAGTTGTTTGTGTTGTCGTAGGGAGTTGTTTGTGTTGTCGTAGGGAGTTGTTTGTGTTGTCGTAGGGAGTTGTTTGTGTTGTCGTAGGGAGTTGTTTGTGTTGTCGTAGGGAGCTGTTTGTGTTGTTGTTTGTGTTGTCGTAGGGAGTTGTTTGTCTTGTCGTAGGGAGTTGTTTGTGTTGTCGTAGGGAGCTGTTTGTGTTGTTGTTTGTGTTGTCGTAGGGAGTTGTTTGTGTTGTCGTAGGGAGCTGTTTGTGTTGTTGTTTGTCTTGTCGTAGGGAGTTGTTTGTGTTGTCGTAGGGAGCTGTTTGTGTTGTTGTTTGTGTTGTCGTAGGGAGTTGTTTGTCTTGTCGTAGGGAGTTGTTTGTGTTGTCGTAGGGAGCTGTTTGTGTTGTTGTTTGTGTTGTCGTAGGGAGTTGTTTGTGTTGTCGTAGGGAGCTGTTTGTGTTGTTGTTTGTCTTGTCGTAGGGAGTTGTTTGTGTTGTCGTAGGGAGCTGTTTGTGTTGTCGTAGGGAGCTGTTTGTGTTGTCGTATGGAGTTGTTTGTGTTGTTGTTTGTGTTGTCGTAGGGAGCTGTTTGTGTTGTCGTAGGGAGCTGTTTGTGTTGTCGTAGGGAGCTGTTTGTGTTGTCGTATGGAGTTGTTTGTGTTGTTGTTTGTGTTGTCGTAGGGAGCTGTTTGTGTTGTCGTATGGAGTTGTTTGTGTTGTTGTTTGTGTTGTCGTAGGGAGCTGTTTGTGTTGTCGTATGGAGTTGTTTGTGTTGTTGTTTGTGTTGTCGTAGGGAGCTGTTTGTGTTGTCGTAGGGAGCTGTTTGTGTTGTTGTTTGTGTTGTCGTAGGGAGTTGTTTGTCTTGTCGTAGGGAGTTGTTTGTGTTGTCGTAGGGAGTTGTTTGTGTTGTCGTAGGGAGTTGTTTGTCTTGTCGTAGGGAGTTGTTTGTCTTGTCGTAGGGAGCTGTTTGTGTTGTCGTATGGAGTTGTTTGTGTTGTTGTTTGTGTTGTCGTAGGGAGTTGTTTGTCTTGTCGTAGGGAGTTGTTTGTCTTGTCGTAGGGAGTTGTTTGTCTTGTCGTAGGGAGTTGTTCGTGTTGTTGTTTGTGTTGTCGTAGGGAGTTGTTTGTCTTGTCGTAGGGAGCTGTTTGTGTTGTCGTATGGAGTTGTTTGTGTTGTTGTTTGTGTTGTCGTAGGGAGTTGTTTGTCTTGTCGTAGGGAGTTGTTTGTCTTGTCGTAGGGAGTTGTTTGTCTTGTCGTAGGGAGTTGTTCGTGTTGTTGTTTGTGTTGTCGTAGGGAGTTGTTTGTGTTGTCGTAGGGAGTTGTTTGTCTTGTCGTAGGGAGTTGTTCGTGTTGTTGTTTGTCTTGTCGTAGGGAGCTGTTTGTGTTGTCGTATGGAGTTGTTTGTGTTGTTGTTTGTGTTGTCGTAGGGAGTTGTTTGTCTTGTCGTAGGGAGTTGTTTGTCTTGTCGTAGGGAGCTGTTTGTGTTGTCGTAGGGAGTTGTTTGTCTTGTCGTAGGGAGTTGTTTGTCTTGTCGTAGGGAGTTGTTTGTCTTGTCGTAGGGAGCTGTTTGTGTTGTCGTAGGGAGTTGTTTGTCTTGTCGTAGGGAGTTGTTTGTCTTGTCGTAGGGAGTTGTTTGTCTTGTCGTAGGGAGCTGTTTGTGTTGTCGTATTGAGTTGTTTGTCTTGTCGTAGGGAGTTGTTTGTCTTGTCGTAGGGAGTTGTTTGTGTTGTCGTAGGGAGTTGTTTGTGTTGTCGTAGGGAGTTGTTTGTGTTGTCGTAGGGAGTTGTTTGTGTTGTCGTAGGGAGTTGTTTGTGTTGTCGTAGGGAGTTGTTTGTGTTGTCGTAGGGAGTTGTTTGTGTTGTCGTAGGGAGTTGTTTGTGTTGTCGTAGGGAGTTGTTTGTCTTGTCGTAGGGAGTTGTTTGTGTTGTCGTAGGGAGTTGTTTGTGTTGTCGTAGGGAGCTGTTTGTCTTGTCGTAGGGAGTTGTTTGTGTTGTCGTAGGGAGTTGTTTGTGTTGTCGTAGGGAGTTGTTTGTGTTGTCGTAGGGAGTTGTTTGTGTTGTCGTAGGAAGTTGTTTGTGTTGTCGTAGGGAGTTGTTTGTGTTGTCGTAGGGAGTTGTTTGTGTTGTCGTAGGGAGTTGTTTGTGTTGTCGTAGGGAGTTGTTTGTGTTGTGTCGTAGGGAGCTGTTTGTGTTGTTGTTTGTGTTGTCGTAGGGAGTTGTTTGTCTTGTCGTAGGGAGTTGTTTGTGTTGTCGTAGGGAGCTGTTTGTGTTGTTGTTTGTGTTGTCGTAGGGAGTTGTTTGTGTTGTCGTAGGGAGCTGTTTGTGTTGTTGTTTGTCTTGTCGTAGGGAGTTGTTTGTGTTGTCGTTGTGTTGTTGTTTGTGTTGTCGTAGGGAGTTGTTTGTCTTGTCGTAGGGAGTTGTTTGTGTTGTCGTAGGGAGCTGTTTGTGTTGTTGTTTGTGTTGTCGTAGGGAGTTGTTTGTGTTGTCGTAGGGAGCTGTTTGTGTTGTTGTTTGTCTTGTCGTAGGGAGTTGTTTGTGTTGTCGTAGGGAGCTGTTTGTGTTGTCGTAGGAGCTGTTTGTGTTGTCGTATGGAGTTGTTTGTGTTGTTGTTTGTGTTGTCGTAGGGAGCTGTTTGTGTTGTCGTAGGGAGCTGTTTGTGTTGTCGTAGGGAGCTGTTTGTGTTGTCGTATGGAGTTGTTTGTGTTGTTGTTTGTGTTGTCGTAGGGAGCTGTTTGTGTTGTCGTATGGAGTTGTTTGTGTTGTTGTTTGTGTTGTCGTAGGGAGCTGTTTGTGTTGTCGTATGGAGTTGTTTGTGTTGTTGTTTGTGTTGTCGTAGGGAGCTGTTTGTGTTGTCGTAGGGAGCTGTTTGTGTTGTTGTTTGTGTTGTCGTAGGGAGTTGTTTGTCTTGTCGTAGGGAGTTGTTTGTGTTGTCGTAGGGAGTTGTTTGTGTTGTCGTAGGGAGTTGTTTGTCTTGTCGTAGGGAGTTGTTTGTCTTGTCGTAGGGAGCTGTTTGTGTTGTCGTATGGAGTTGTTTGTGTTGTTGTTTGTGTTGTCGTAGGGAGTTGTTTGTCTTGTCGTAGGGAGTTGTTTGTCTTGTCGTAGGGAGTTGTTTGTCTTGTCGTAGGGAGTTGTTTGTTGTTGTTTGTGTTGTCGTAGGGAGTTGTTTGTCTTGTCGTAGGGAGCTGTTTGTGTTGTCGTATGGAGTTGTTTGTGTTGTTGTTTGTGTTGTCGTAGGGAGTTGTTTGTCTTGTCGTAGGGAGTTGTTTGTCTTGTCGTAGGGAGTTGTTTGTCTTGTCGTAGGGAGTTGTTCGTGTTGTTGTTTGTGTTGTCGTAGGGAGTTGTTTGTGTTGTCGTAGGGAGTTGTTTGTCTTGTCGTAGGGAGTTGTTTGTTGTTGTTTGTCTTGTCGTAGGGAGCTGTTTGTGTTGTCGTATGGAGTTGTTTGTGTTGTTGTTTGTGTTGTCGTAGGGAGTTGTTTGTCTTGTCGTAGGGAGTTGTTTGTCTTGTCGTAGGGAGCTGTTTGTGTTGTCGTAGGGAGTTGTTTGTCTTGTCGTAGGGAGTTGTTTGTCTTGTCGTAGGGAGTTGTTTGTCTTGTCGTAGGGAGCTGTTTGTGTTGTCGTAGGGAGTTGTTTGTCTTGTCGTAGGGAGTTGTTTGTCTTGTCGTAGGGAGTTGTTTGTCTTGTCGTAGGGAGCTGTTTGTGTTGTCGTATTGAGTTGTTTGTGTTGTCGTAGGGAGCTGTTTGTCTTGTCGTAGGGAGTTGTTTGTGTTGTCGTAGGGAGTTGTTTGTGTTGTCGTAGGGAGTTGTTTGTGTTGTCGTAGGGAGTTGTTTGTGTTGTCGTAGGGAGTTGTTTGTGTTGTCGTAGGGAGTTGTTTGTGTTGTCGTAGGGAGTTGTTTGTGTTGTCGTAGGGAGTTGTTTGTGTTGTCGTAGGGAGTTGTTTGTCTTGTCGTAGGGAGTTGTTTGTGTTGTCGTAGGGAGTTGTTTGTGTTGTCGTTGTTTGTCTTGTCGTAGGGAGTTGTTTGTGTTGTCGTAGGGAGTTGTTTGTGTTGTCGTAGGGAGTTGTTTGTGTTGTCGTAGGGAGTTGTTTGTGTTGTCGTAGGGAGTTGTTTGTGTTGTTGTTTGTGTTGTTGTTCGTGTTGTTGTTTGTGTTGTCGTAGGGAGTTGTTTGTCTTGTCGTAGGGAGCTGTTTGTGTTGTCGTAGGGAGTTGTTTGTCTTGTCGTAGGGAGCTGTTTGTGTTGTCGTAGGGAGTTGTTTGTCTTGTCGTAGGGAGTTGTTTGTGTTGTTGTAGGGAGTTGTTTGTGTTGTCGTAGGGAGCTGTTTGTGTTGTCGTAGGGAGTTGTTTGTCTTGTCGTAGGGAGCTGTTTGTGTTGTCGTAGGGAGTTGTTTGTCTTGTCGTAGGGAGTTGTTTGTGTTGTTGTAGGGAGTTGTTTGTGTTGTTGTTCGTGTTGTCGTAGGGAGTTGTTCGTCTTGTCGTAGGGAGTTGTTTGTGTTGTTGTTCGTCTTGTCGTAGGGAGTTGTTTGTGTTGTTGTTCGTGTTGTCGTAGGGAGTTGTTTGTCTTGTCGTAGGGAGTTGTTTGTCTTGTCGTAGGGAGTTGTTTGTGTTGTCGTAGGGAGTTGTTTGTCTTGTCGTAGGGAGTTGTTTGTCTTGTCGTAGGGAGTTGTTTGTGTTGTTGTAGGGAGTTGTTTGTGTTGTTGTAGGGAGTTGTTTGTCTTGTCGTAGGGAGTTGTTTGTGTTGTTGTAGGGAGTTGTTTGTGTTGTTGTAGGGAGTTGTTTGTGTTGTCGTTGTTTGTGTTGTCGTAGGGAGTTGTTTGTCTTGTCGTAGGGAGCTGTTTGTGTTGTCGTAGGGAGTTGTTTGTCTTGTCGTAGGGAGTTGTTTGTGTTGTTGTAGGGAGTTGTTTGTGTTGTTGTTTGTGTTGTTGTAGGGAGCTGTTTGTGTTGTCGTAGGGAGTTGTTTGTCTTGTCGTAGGGAGTTGTTTGTGTTGTCGTAGGGAGTTGTTTGTCTTGTCGTAGGGAGTTGTTTGTGTTGTCGTAGGGAGTTGTTTGTGTTGTCGTATGGAGTTGTTTGTCTTGTCGTAGGGAGTTGTTTGTGTTGTCGTATGGAGTTGTTTGTGTTGTCGTAGGGAGTTGTTTGTCTTGTCGTAGGGAGTTGTTTGTGTTGTCGTAGGGAGTTGTTTGTCTTGTCGTAGGGAGTTGTTTGTGTTGTCGTAGGGAGTTGTTTGTGTTGTCGTATGGAGTTGTTTGTCTTGTCGTAGGGAGTTGTTTGTGTTGTCGTATGGAGTTGTTTGTGTTGTCGTAGGGAGTTGTTTGTCTTGTCGTAGGGAGTTGTTTGTCTTGTCGTAGGGAGTTGTTTGTGTTGTCGTAGGGAGTTGTTTGTGTTGTCGTAGGGAGTTGTTTGTCTTGTCGTATGGAGTTGTTTGTCTTGTCGTAGGGAGTTGTTTGTGTTGTCGTAGGGAGTTGTTTGTCTTGTCGTAGGGAGTTGTTTGTCTTGTCGTAGGGAGTTGTTTGTGTTGTCGTAGGGAGTTGTTTGTCTTGTCGTAGGGAGTTGTTTGTCTTGTCGTAGGGAGTTGTTTGTCTTGTCGTAGGGAGTTGTTTGTCTTGTCGTAGGGAGTTGTTTGTGTTGTCGTAGGGAGTTGTTTGTCTTGTCGTAGGGAGTTGTTTGTGTTGTCGTAGGGAGTTGTTCGTCTTGTCGTAGGGAGTTGTTTGTGTTGTTGTTTGTGTTGTCGTAGGGAGTTGTTTGTGTTGTCGTAGGGAGTTGTTTGTCTTGTCGTAGGGAGTTGTTTGTGTTGTTGTTTGTGTTGTCGTAGGGAGTTGTTTGTGTTGTCGTAGGGAGTTGTTCGTGTTGTCGTAGGGAGTTGTTTGTCTTGTCGTAGGGAGTTGTTTGTGTTGTTGTTTGTGTTGTCGTAGGGAGTTGTTTGTGTTGTCGTAGGGAGTTGTTTGTGTTGTCGTAGGGAGTTGTTTGTCTTGTCGTAGGGAGTTGTTTGTGTTGTCGTAGGGAGTTGTTTGTGTTGTCGTAGGGAGTTGTTTGTGTTGTCGTAGGGAGTTGTTTGTGTTGTTGTTTGTGTTGTCGTAGGGAGTTGTTTGTGTTGTCGTAGGGAGTTGTTTGTGTTGTTGTTTGTCTTGTTGTAGGGAGTTGTTTGTCTTGTCGTAGGGAGTTGTTTGTCTTGTCGTAGGGAGTTGTTTGTGTTGTCGTAGGGAGTTGTTTGTGTTGTCGTAGGGAGTTGTTTGTGTTGTCGTAGGGAGTTGTTTGTGTTGTCGTAGGGAGTTGTTTGTGTTGTCGTAGGGAGTTGTTTGTGTTGTCGTAGGGAGTTGTTTGTGTTGTCGTAGGGAGTTGTTTGTGTTGTCGTAGGGAGTTGTTTGTGTTGTTGTTTGTCTTGTCGTAGGGAGTTGTTTGTGTTGTTGTTTGTCTTGTCGTAGGGAGTTGTTTGTCTTGTCGTAGGGAGTTGTTTGTGTTGTCGTAGGGAGTTGTTTGTCTTGTCGTAGGGAGTTGTTTGTGTTGTCGTAGGGAGTTGTTTGTGTTGTTGTTTGTCTTGTCGTAGGGAGTTGTTTGTGTTGTTGTTTGTCTTGTCGTAGGGAGTTGTTTGTGTTGTTGTTTGTCTTGTCGTAGGGAGTTGTTTGTGTTGTTGTTTGTCTTGTCGTAGGGAGTTGTTTGTGTTGTTGTTTGTCTTGTCGTAGGGAGTTGTTTGTGTTGTTGTTTGTCTTGTCGTAGGGAGTTGTTTGTGTTGTTGTTTGTCTTGTCGTAGGGAGTTGTTTGTCTTGTCGTAGGGAGTTGTTTGTGTTGTTGTTTGTCTTGTCGTAGGGAGTTGTTTGTCTTGTCGTAGGGAGTTGTTTGTCTTGTCGTAGGGAGTTGTTTGTCTTGTCGTAGGGAGTTGTTTGTCTTGTCGTAGGGAGTTGTTTGTCTTGTCGTAGGGAGTTGTTTGTGTTGTTGTTTGTCTTGTCGTAGGGAGTTGTTTGTCTTGTCGTAGGGAGTTGTTTGTCTTGTCGTAGGGAGTTGTTTGTCTTGTCGTAGGGAGTTGTTTGTCTTGTCGTAGGGAGTTGTTTGTGTTGTTGTTTGTCTTGTCGTAGGGAGTTGTTTGTGTTGTTGTTTGTGTTGTTGTTTGTCTTGTCGTAGGGAGTTGTTTGTCTTGTCGTAGGGAGTTGTTTGTCTTGTCGTAGGGAGTTGTTTGTCTTGTCGTAGGGAGTTGTTTGTCTTGTCGTAGGGAGTTGTTTGTGTTGTTGTTTGTCTTGTCGTAGGGAGTTGTTTGTCTTGTCGTAGGGAGTTGTTTGTCTTGTCGTAGGGAGTTGTTTGTCTTGTCGTAGGGAGTTGTTTGTCTTGTCGTAGGGAGTTGTTTGTGTTGTTGTTTGTCTTGTCGTAGGGAGTTGTTTGTGTTGTTGTTTGTGTTGTTGTTTGTGTTGTTGTTTGTCTTGTCGTAGGGAGTTGTTTGTGTTGTTGTTTGTGTTGTTGTTTGTGTTGTTGTTTGTCTTGTCGTAGGGAGTTGTTTGTGTTGTTGTTTGTGTTGTTGTTTGTGTTGTTGTTTGTCTTGTCGTAGGGAGTTGTTTGTCTTGTCGTAGGGAGTTGTTTGTCTTGTCGTAGGGAGTTGTTTGTCTTGTCGTAGGGAGTTGTTTGTGTTGTTGTTTGTCTTGTCGTAGGGAGTTGTTTGTCTTGTCGTAGGGAGTTGTTTGTCTTGTCGTAGGGAGTTGTTTGTCTTGTCGTAGGGAGTTGTTTGTCTTGTCGTAGGGAGCTGTTTGTCTTGTCGTAGGGAGTTGTTTGTCTTGTCGTAGGGAGTTGTTTGTCTTGTCGTAGGGAGTTGTTTGTCTTGTCGTAGGGAGTTGTTTGTCTTGTCGTAGGGAGTTGTTTGTCTTGTCGTAGGGAGTTGTTTGTCTTGTCGTAGGGAGTTGTTTGTCTTGTCGTAGGGAGTTGTTTGTCTTGTCGTAGGGAGTTGTTTGTCTTGTCGTAGGGAGTTGTTTGTCTTGTCGTAGGGAGTTGTTTGTCTTGTCGTAGGGAGTTGTTTGTCTTGTCGTAGGGAGTTGTTTGTCTTGTCGTAGGGAGTTGTTTGTCTTGTCGTAGGGAGTTGTTTGTCTTGTCGTAGGGAGTTGTTTGTCTTGTCGTAGGGAGTTGTTTGTCTTGTCGTAGGGAGTTGTTTGTCTTGTCGTAGGGAGTTGTTTGTCTTGTCGTAGGGAGTTGTTTGTCTTGTCGTAGGGAGTTGTTTGTGTTGTCGTAGGGAGTTGTTTGTCTTGTCGTAGGGAGTTGTTTGTCTTGTCGTAGGGAGTTGTTTGTCTTGTCGTAGGGAGTTGTTTGTCTTGTCGTAGGGAGTTGTTTGTCTTGTCGTAGGGAGTTGTTTGTGTTGTTGTTCGTGTTGTCGTAGGGAGTTGTTTGTCTTGTCGTAGGGAGTTGTTTGTCTTGTCGTAGGGAGTTGTTTGTGTTGTCGTAGGGAGTTGTTTGTCTTGTCGTAGGGAGTTGTTTGTCTTGTCGTAGGGAGTTGTTTGTGTTGTCGTAGGGAGTTGTTTGTGTTGTTGTAGGGAGTTGTTTGTCTTGTCGTAGGGAGTTGTTTGTGTTGTTGTAGGGAGTTGTTTGTGTTGTTGTAGGGAGTTGTTTGTGTTGTCGTAGGGAGCTGTTTGTGTTGTCGTAGGGAGTTGTTTGACTTGTCGTAGGGAGCTGTTTGTGTTGTCGTAGGGAGTTGTTTGTCTTGTCGTAGGGAGTTGTTTGTGTTGTTGTAGGGAGTTGTTTGTGTTGTTGTTTGTGTTGTTGTAGGGAGCTGTTTGTGTTGTCGTAGGGAGTTGTTTGTCTTGTCGTAGGGAGTTGTTTGTGTTGTCGTAGGGAGTTGTTTGTCTTGTCGTAGGGAGTTGTTTGTGTTGTCGTAGGGAGTTGTTTGTGTTGTCGTATGGAGTTGTTTATCTTGTCGTAGGGAGTTGTTTGTGTTGTCGTATGGAGTTGTTTGTGTTGTCGTAGGGAGTTGTTTGTCTTGTCGTAGGGAGTTGTTTGTGTTGTCGTAGGGAGTTGTTTGTCTTGTCGTAGGGAGTTGTTTGTGTTGTCGTATGGAGTTGTTTGTCTTGTCGTAGGGAGTTGTTTGTGTTGTCGTATGGAGTTGTTTGTGTTGTCGTAGGGAGTTGTTTGTCTTGTCGTAGGGAGTTGTTTGTCTTGTCGTAGGGAGTTGTTTGTGTTGTCGTAGGGAGTTGTTTGTGTTGTCGTAGGGAGTTGTTTGTCTTGTCGTATGGAGTTGTTTGTCTTGTCGTAGGGAGTTGTTTGTGTTGTCGTAGGGAGTTGTTTGTCTTGTCGTAGGGAGTTGTTTGTCTTGTCGTAGGGAGTTGTTTGTGTTGTCGTAGGG
>NW_025747086.1:55000-70822 GCF_021184085.1 Oncorhynchus gorbuscha
GCCCTGGTCAATAGCCCTGGTCAATAGCCCTGGTCAACAGCCCTGGTCAACAGCCCTGGTCAATAGCCCTGGTCAATAGCCCTGGTCAATAGCCCTGGTCAACAGCCCTGGTTAATAGCCCTGGTCAACAGCCCTGGTCAATAGCCCTGGTCAACAGCCCTGGGCAGCAGTCCTGGTCAACAGCCCTGGTCAACAGCCCTGGTCAACAGCCCTGGTCAACAGCCCTGGTCAACAGCCCTGGTTCAATAGCCCTGGTTCAATAGCCCTGGTCAATAGCCCTGGTCAATAGTCCTGGTCAACAGTCCTGGTCAACAGCCCTGGTCAACAGCCCTGGGCAATAGCCCTGGTCAACAGCCCTGGTCAACAGCCCTGGGCAGCAGAAGGGGAATAGGGTTTCATTTGGGACCCAACCTTCTATTCCTTCCAGGTTACACCATGAAATGCTCATCTAGCTGAACCATTCAGAGACCTGTGATCTGGGAGATGAGCCAGTACAGGTGAATTAACCAGGCTTACCCTCCTGGCCTGCTACCACTGCCCTCCAGCCTGCTACCCCTGTCCTCCAGCCTGCTACCACTGCCCTCCAGCCTGCTACCCCTGCCCTCCAGTCTGCTACCCCTGCCCTCCAGCCTGCTACCCCTGCCCTCCAGCCTGCTACCACTGCCCTCCAGCCTGCTACCACTGCCCTCCAGCCTGCTACCACTGCCCTCCAGCCTGCTACCACTGCCCTCCAGCCTGCTACCACTGCCCTCCAGCCTGCTACCACTGCCCTCCAGCCTGCTACCCCTGCCCTCCAGCCTGCTACCCCTGCCCTCCAGCCTGCTACCACTGCCCTCCAGCCTGCTACCACTGCCCTCCAGCCTGCTACCACTGCCCTCCAGCCTGCTACCACTGCCCTCCAGCCTGCTACCACTGCCCTCCAGCCTGCTACCACTGCCCTCCAGCCTGCTACCACTGCCCTCCAGCCTGCTACCCCTGCCCTCCAGCCTGCTACCCCCACTCTCTGATCCTATTCATAATATTAGCTTAATGGTTGCGCAGGGTTTTTGGCTGAACGGGGAACAAGGAGGTTTGGTTTACAGTGTTGGAACACACACACACACACACACACACACACACACACACACACACACACACACACACACACACACACACACACACACACACACACACACACACACACACACACACACACACACACACACACACACACACACACACACACACACACACACACAGTGTTGGACCTCTGTATCTCAGCAGGTTGGCTCTGAAGTTTGTTGGATTAATTAGTGCAGAGAAACACTCCTTCCGCCGTCTTCTTGGCAGTTACAACAGGACCTGGCATTACATAAAGAGCCAACAGGCACAGCCACCGGGATGGGAGGGGGGGCTTTAGAGGAGCGGCAAGAGAGAGGGAAGGAGGGGGAGAGGTAAAGAGGGAGGGAGAGAGAGACTGAGGGGACAGCAGTAGGGAGAGAGCGAGGAGGGAAGGAGAAAGAGAGAGCAGACAAGCCTGACTAATTCCCAGCAGTAGGAGATAGAAGATATACAAGTGGTTTGCCTCCCTTTGGCTAAAGAGCTCATTTCAATCATTTATCAATACCTTCCTCTGTTAAAGCTGGCAAAGTTCTACCTCTGATCTCTCTCTATCTCTCTCCCTCTCAATCTATTCTTTCTCTCTCTCTATCTCTCTCTCTCAATCTATTCTCTCTCTCAATCTATTCTCTCTCTCTCAATCTATTCTCTCTCTCTCTCTCTCAATCTATTCTCTCTCTCTCTCTCTCTCTCTCTCTCTCTCTCTCTCTCTCTCTCTCTCTCTCTCTCTCACTCTCCCTCTCCCTCTCAATCTATTCTCTCAATCTATTCTCTCTCTCTCTCCCTCTCTCTCCCTCTCAATCTATCCTCTCTCTCGCACTCTCTCTCCCTCTCAATCTATTCTCTCTCTCTCTCCCTCTCTCTCTCCCTCTCTCTCCCTCTCAATCTATCCTCTCTCTTGCACTCTCTCTCCTCTCAATCTATCCTCTCTCTCTCAATCTATTCTCTCTCTCTCTCCCTCTCTCTCTCCCTCTCAATCTATTCTCTCCCTCTCTCTCTCTCTCCCTCTCAATCTATTCTCTCTCTCTCTCTCCCTCTCAATCTATTCTCTCTCTCTCTCTCTCTCTCTCTCTCTCTCTCTCCCTCTCAATCTATTCTCTCTCTCTCTCTCTCTCTCTCTCTCTCTCTCTCTCTCTCTCTCTCTCTCTCTCTCTCTCTCCCCTCTCAATCTATTCTCTCTCTCTCTCTCTCTCTCTCTCTCTCTCTCTCTCTCTCTCTCTCTCTCTCTCTCTCTCTCTCTCAATCTATTCTCTCTCTCCTCTCTCAATCTATTCTCTCTCTCTCTCTCTCTCTCTCTCTCTCTCTCTCTCTCTCTCTCTCTCTCTCTCTCTCTCTCTCTCTCTCTCTCTCTCAATCTATTTTCTCTCTCTCTCTCCCTCTCAATCTATTTTCTCTCTCTCTCTCCCTCTCAATCTATTCTCTCTCTCTCTCTCTCTCTCTCTCTCTCTCTCTCTCTCTCCCTCTCAATCTATTCTCTCTCTCTCTCTCTCTCTCTCTCTCCCTCTCAATCTATTCTCTCTCTCTCTCTCTCTCAATCTCTCTCTCTCTCTCTCTCTCTCTCTCTCTCTCCCTCTCAATCTATCCTCTCTCTCTCTCTCTCTCTCTCTCTCAATCTATCCTCTCGCTCTCTCTCTCTCTCCCTCTCAATCTATTCTCTCTCTCTCTCTCAATCTATCCTCTCTCTCTCTCTCTCCCGCCCTCTCACCTCTCCTCCTGTGTGGAACTGTCATCAGCCAAGGTTTAAGAATAAAGGTTTTTGTAAACTTGAACAATCTACCCTCTCCCTCGCTCTCCCTTCGCTCTTATTAAATAAAGCTTCTTTGAGTTTCAAATCCTCAGATATGCCCAAGCTTTTTTTTTACACCGGGATTTTCAAGGTCTTGATAATAAACCCATGGAGCTGTTAGTAAAACGCCTGTCTGTCTGTTGCCCTGTCTGTCTGCCGGCCTGTCTGTCTACCGGCCTGTCTGTAGGTCTGTCTGTCTGTTGGCCTGTCTGTCTGTTGGCCTGTCTGTCTGCCGGCCTGTCTGTCTACCGGCCTGTCTGTAGGTCTGTCTGTCTGTTGGCCTCTATTGGCCTGTTTTTCTGTTGTCCCGCCTGTCTGTCTACCGGCCTGTCTGTCTGCCGGCCTGTCTGTAGGTCTGTCTGTCTACCGGCCTGTCTGTTGTCCCGCCTGTCTGTTGGCTGAATTTAGACCTGTCCACCTCATTTTCAAACGTTGCTATGGGCAACAGCCAAACAACAGAAGTGGTGGATTCCACTTCAGCCTTACTTCCCTACTGCAGCAAACTTGCCAGAGTCCATTTATATGGTATAAAAGCCAAGTAAACAAGTATAAGGGTCATTTAATATTTATTTAATTCAAGTTCGATAACGTTAGCTAGACTTACTAGAAGACTAGTTCTGTTGTGATTATAACATTAGTGGTGTCAGAGTTAAGGCCCAGGCCATCCACCAAGCCAACAACTATATAATGACAACGATAGGTTATATAACTATAATGATAAACTATAGGCTATATAACTATAGCTATATAACTATAATGACAACGATAGGTTATATAACTATAATGATAAACTACAGGCTATATAACTATAATGATACACTATAGGCTATATAACTATAGGCTATATAACTATAATGATAAACTATAGGTTATATAACTATAATGATAAACTACAGGCTATATAACTATAATGATACACTATAGGCTATATAACTATAGGCTATATAACTATAATGATAAACTATAGGTTATATAACTATAATGATAAACTATAGGCTATATAACTATAATGATACACTATAGGCTATATAACTATAATGATACACTATAGGCTATATAACTATAATGATACACTATAGGCTATATAACTATAGGCTATATAACTATAATGATAAACTATAGGTTATATAACTATAATGATAAACTACAGGCTATATAACTATAGGCTATATAACTATAATGATAAACTATAGGTTATATAACTATAATGATAAACTATAGGCTATATAACTATAGGCTATATAACTATAGGCTATATAACTATAGGCTATATAACTATAGGCTATATAACTATAGGCTATATAACTATAGGCTATATAACTATAATGATAAACTATAGGCTATATAACTATAATGATAAACTATAGGCTATATAACTATAATGATAAACTATAGGTTATATAACTATAATGATAAACTACAGGCTATATAACTATAGGCTATATAACTATAATGATAAACTATAGGTTATATAACTATAATGATAAACTATAGGCTATATAACTATAGGCTATATAACTATAGGCTATATAACTATAGGCTATATAACTATAATGATAAACTATAGGCTATATAACTATAATGATAAACTATAGGCTATATAACTATAGGCTATATAACTATAATGATAAACTATAGGCTATATAACTATAATGATAAACTATAGGCTATATAACTATAATGATAAACTATAGCTATATAACTATAATGATAAACTATAGCTATATAACTATAATGATAAACTATAGGCTATATAACTATAATGATACACTATAGGCTATATAACTATAGGCTATATAACTATAATGATAAACTATAGGTTATATAACTATAATGATAAACTATAGGCTATATAACTATAATGATAAACTATAGGCTATATAACTATAATGATACACTATAGGCTATATAACTATAATGATACACTATAGGCTATATAACTATAGGCTATATAACTATAATGATAAACTATAGGTTATATAACTATAATGATAAACTACAGGCTATATAACTATAGGCTATATAACTATAATGATAAACTATAGGTTATATAACTATAATGATAAACTATAGGCTATATAACTATAGGCTATATAACTATAGGCTATATAACTATAATGATAAACTATAGGCTATATAACTATAATGATAAACTATAGGCTATATAACTATAGGCTATATAACTATAATGATAAACTATAGGCTATATAACTATAATGATAAACTATAGGCTATATAACTATAATGATAAACTATGGCTATATAACTATAATGATAAACTATAGCTATATAACTATAATGATAAACTATAGGCTATATAACTATAATGATAAACTATAGGCTATATAACTATAATGATAAACTATAGGCTATATAACTATAATGATAAACTATAGGCTATATAACTATAATGATAAACTATAGGCTATATAACTATAATGATAAACTATAGGCTATATAACTATAATGATAAACTATAGCTATATAACTATAATGATAAACTATAGCTATATAACTATAATGATAAACTATAGGCTATATAACTATAATGATAAACTATAGGCTATATAACTATAATGATAAACTATAGGCTATATAACTATAGGCTATATAACTATAGGCTATATAACTATAGGCTATATAACTATAGGCTATATAACTATAATGATAAACTATAGGCTATATAACTATAGGCTATATAACTATAATGATAAACTATAGGCTATATAACTATAGGCTATATAACTATAGGCTATATAACTATAGTGTTATGCAGGTGAATGAGGACCCAAAAGCGACTTGGCGAAAACAGAGTCTTTAATCCAGTAAAGTAACTTTACAATCAAAAGGCATAATTCTACTCGTAATGACGAGAACAGACTGGAGACTTGATCAAGAACTGCAGGTTGCCTCGGGAAGGCACTTGAACGTAGCAGACTCAGACACCTGCTCACCACGCAGCATCTGAGGGAAACACGACACGACAGGGCGATACATAGACACAGCACGGTGAACAATAGACAAGGATCCGACAGGGCAGGAACGGAAAACAAGGAGAGAAATAGGGACTCTAATCAGGGAAAAGGATCGGGAACAGGTGTGGGAAGACTAAATGATTGATTAGGGGAATAGGAACAGCTGGGAGCAGGAACGGAACGATAGAGAGAAGAGAGAGAGGAAGGGAGAGAGAAAAAGGGGAACGAACCTAAAAAGACCAGCAGGGGGAAAATGAACAGAGGGAAAAGCAAAATGACAAGACAATCTAAGACAAAACATGACAGTACCCCCACTCACCGAGCGCCTCCTGGCGCACTCGAGGAGGAATCCTGGCGGCAACGGAGGAAATCATCAATAAGTGAACGGTCCAGCACGTCCCGAGACGGAACCCAACTCCTCTCCTCAGGACCGTAACCCTCCCAATCCACTAAGTATTGGTGACCCCGTCCCCGAGAACGCATGTCCATGATCCTACGTACCTTGTAAATAGGTGCGCTCTCGACAAGGACGGGAGGGGGGAGGGAAGACGAACGGGGTGCGAAGAAAGTGCTTGACACAGGAGACATGGAAGACAGGATGGACGCGACGAAGATGTCGCGGAAGAAGCAGTCGCACAGCGACAGGATTGACGACCTGGGAGACACGGAACGGACCAATGAACCGCGGAGTCAACTTACGAGAAGCTGTCGTAAGAGGAAGGTTGCGAGTGGAAAGCCACACTCTCTGGCCGCAACAATACCTTGGACTCTTAATCCTGCGTTTATTGGCGGCTCTCACAGTCTGTGCCCTGTAACGGCAAAGTGCAGACCTCACCCTCCTCCAGGTGCGCTCACAACGTTGGACAAACGCTTGAGCGGAGGGAACGCTGGACTCGGCAAGCTGGGATGAGAACAGAGGAGGCTGGTAACCCAGACTACTCTGAAACGGAGATAACCCGGTAGCAGACGAAGGAAGCGAGTTGTGAGCGTATTCTGCCCAGGGGAGCTGTTCTGCCCAAGACGCAGGGTTTCTGAAAGAAAGGCTGCGTAGTATGCGACCAATCGTCTGATTGGCCCTCTCTGCTTGACCGTTAGACTGGGGATGAAACCCGGAAGAGAGACTGACGGACGCACCAATCAAACGACAGAACTCCCTCCAAAACTGTGACGTGAATTGCGGGCCTCTGTCTGAAACGGCGTCTAACGGGAGGCCATGAATTCTGAACACATTCTCGATGATGATTTGTGCCGTCTCCTTAGCGGAAGGAAGTTTAGCGAGGGAATGAAATGTGCCGCCTTAGAGAACCTATCGACAACCGTAAGAATCACAGTCTTCCCCGCAGACAAAGGCAGACCGGTAATAAAGTCTAGGGCGATGTGAGACCATGGTCGAGAAGGAATGGGGAGCGGTCTGAGACGACCGGCAGGAGGAGAGTTACCCGACTTAGTCTGCGCGCAGTCCGAACAAGCAGCCACGAAACGGCGCGTGTCACGCTCCTGAGTCGGCCACCAAAAGCGCTGGCGAATAGACGCAAGAGTGCCTCGAACACCGGGATGACCAGCTAACTTGGCAGAGTGAGCCCACTGAAGAACAGCCAGACGAGTGGAAACAGGAACGAAAAGGAGGTTACTAGGACAAGCGCGCGGCGACGCAGTGTGCGTGAGTGCTTGCTTAACCTGTCTTTCAATTCCCCAGACTGTCAACCCGACAACACGCCCATAAGGAAGAATCCCCTCGGGATCAGTAGAAGCCACAGAAGAACTAAACAGACGGGATAAGGCATCAGGCTTGGTGTTTTTGCTACCCGGACGGTAAGAAATCACAAACTCGAAACGAGCGAAAAACAACGCCCAACGAGCTTGACGGGCATTAAGTCGTTTGGCAGAACGGATGTACTCAAGGTTCTTATGGTCTGTCCAAACGACAAAAGGAACGGTCGCCCCCTCCAACCACTGTCGCCATTCGCCTAGGGCTAAGCGGATGGCGAGCAGTTCGCGGTTACCCACATCATAGTTGCGCTCAGATGGCGACAGGCGATGAGAAAAATAAGCGCAAGGATGAACCTTATCGTCAGACTGGAAGCGCTGGGATAGAATGGCTCCCACGCCTACCTCTGAAGCGTCAACCTCGACAATGAATTGTCTAGTGACGTCAGGAGTAACGAGGATAGGAGCGGACGTAAAACGTTCTTTTAGAAGATCAAAAGCTCCCTGGGCAGAACCGGACCACTTAAAACACGTCTTGACAGAAGTAAGAGCTGTGAGAGGGGCAGCAACTTGACCGAAATTACGAATGAAACGCCGATAGAAATTAGCGAAACCTAAAAGCGCTGCAACTCGACACGTGACCTTGGAACGGGCCAATCACTGACAGCTTGGACCTTAGCGGAATCCATCTGAATGCCTTCAGCGGAAATAACGGAACCGAGAAAAGTAACGGAGGAGACATGAAAAGAGCACTTCTCAGCCTTCACGTAGAGACAATTCTCTAAAAGGCGCTGTAGAACACGTCGAACGTGCTGAACATGAATCTCGAGTGACGGTGAAAAAATCAGGATATCGTCAAGATAGACAAAAACAAAGATGTTCAGCATGTCTCTCAGAACATCATTAACTAATGCCTGAAAAACAGCTGGCGCATTGGCGAGACCAAACGGCAGAACCCGGTACTCAAAATGCCCTAACGGAGTGTTAAACGCCGTTTTCCACTCGTCCCCCTCTCTGATGCGCACGAGATGGTAAGCGTTACGAAGGTCCAACTTAGTAAAGCACCTGGCTCCCTGCAGAATCTCGAAGGCTGATGACATAAGGGGAAGCGGATAACGATTCTTAACCGTTATGTCATTCAGCCCTCGATAATCCACGCAGGGGCGCAGAGTACCGTCCTTCTTCTTAACAAAAAGAACCCCGCCCGGCCGGAGAGGAAGAAGGCACTATGGTACCGGCGTCAAGAGACACAGATAAATAATCCTCGAGAGCCTTACGTTCGGGAGCCGACAGAGAGTATAGTCTACCCCGAGGAGGAGTGGTCCCCGGAAGGAGATCAATACTACAATCATACGACCGGTGAGGAGGAAGGGAGTTGGCTCGGGACCGACTGAAGACCGTGCGCAGATCATGATATTCCTCCGGCACTCCTGTCAAATCGCCAGGTTCCTCCTGAGAAGTGGGGACAGAAGAAATGGGAGGGATGGCAGACATTAAACACTTCACATGACAAGAAACGTTCCAGGATAGGATAGAATTACTAGACCAATTAATAGAAGGATTATGACATACTAGCCAGGGATGACCCAAAACAACAGGTGTAAAAGGTGAACGAAAAATCAAAAAGAAATAGTCTCACTGTGGTTACCAGATACTGTGAGAGTTAAAGGTAGTGTCTCAAATCTGATACTGGGAAGATGACTACCATCTAAGGCAAACATGGGCGTAGGCTTGTCTAACTGTCTGAAAGGAATGTCATGTTTCCGAGCCCATGCTTCGTCCATGAAACAACCCTCAGCCCCAGAGTCAATCAAGGCACTGCATGTAGCACCCGAACCGGTCCAGCGTAGATGGACCGACATAGTAGTACAGGATCTAGATGAAGAGACCTGAGTAGTAGCGCTCACCAGTAGCCCTCCGCTTACTGATGAGCTCTGGCCTTTTACTGGACATGAATTGACAAAATGTCCATCAAATCCGCAATAGAGGCACAGGCGGTTGGTGATCCTCCGTTCCCTCTCCTTGGTCGAGATGCGAATACCTCCCAGCTGCATGGGCTCAGTCTCAGAGCCAGAGGAGGGAGATGGTTGCAATGCGGAGCAGGGAAACACCGTTGACGCGAGCTCTCTTCCACGAGCTTGGTGACGAAGATCTACCCGTCGTTCTATGCGGATGGCGAGAGCAATTAAAGAGTCCACACTGGAAGGAACCTCCCGAGAGAGAATCTCATCTTTGACCACTGCGTGGAGTCCCTCCAGAAAACGAGCGAGCAGCGCCGGCTCGTTCCAGTCACTAGAGGCAGCAAGAGTGCGAAACTCTATAGAGTAATCCGTTATGGATCGATCACCTTGGCATAGGGAAGCCAGGGCCCTAGAAGCCTCCCTACCAAAAACTGAACGGTCAAAAACCCGAATCATCTCCTCTTTAAAGTTCTGGTAATTGTTTGAACAATCAGCCCTTGCCTCCCAGATAGCTGTGCCCCACTCTCGAGCCCGGCCAGTAAGGAGTGAAATGACGTAAGCAACCCGAGCTCTCTCGCTAGAGTATGTGTTGGGTTGGAGAGAGAACACAATATCACACTGGGTGAGAAAGGAGCGGCACTCCGTGGGCTGCCCGGAGTAGCAAGGTGGGTTATTAACCCTAGGTTCCGGAGGCTCGGCAGGCCAGGAAGTAACAGGTGGCACGAGACGAAGACTCTGGAACTGTCCAGAGAGGTCGGAAACCTGAGCGGCCAGGTTCTCCACGGCATGGCGAGCAGCAGACAATTCCTGCTCGTGTCTGCCGAGCATGGCTCCTTGGATCTCGACGGCAGTGTTACGAGCATCTGTAGTCGCTGGGTCCATTCTTTGGTCGGATCCTTCTGTTATGCAGGTGAATGAGGACCCAAAAGCGACTTGGCGAAAACAGAGTCTTTAATCCAGTAAAGTAACTTTACAATCAAAAGGCATAATTCTACTCGTAATGACGAGAACAGACTGGAGACTTGATCAAGAACTGCAGGTTGCCTCGGGAAGGCACTTGAACGTAGCAGACTCAGACACCTGCTCACCACGCAGCATCTGAGGGAAACACGACACGACAGGGCGATACATAGACACAGCACGGTGAACAATAGACAAGGATCCGACAGGGCAGGAACGGAAAACAAGGAGAGAAATAGGGACTCTAATCAGGGAAAAGGATCGGGAACAGGTGTGGGAAGACTAAATGATTGATTAGGGGAATAGGAACAGCTGGGAGCAGGAACGGAACGATAGAGAGAAGAGAGAGAGGAAGGGAGAGAGAAAAAGGGGAACGAACCTAAAAAGACCAGCAGGGGGGAAAATGAACAGAGGGAAAAGCAAAATGACAAGACAATCTAAGACAAAACATGACATATAGGCTATATAACTATAGGCTATATAACTATAGGCTATATAACTATAGGCTATATAACTATAATGATAAACTATAGGCTATATAACTATAGGCTATATAACTATAATGATAAACTACAGGCTATATAACTATAGGCTATATAACTATAATGACAACGATAGGTTATATAACTATAATGATAAACTACAGGCTATATAACTATAGCTATATAACTATAATGACAACGATAGGTTATATAACTATAATGATAAACTATAGGCTATATAACTATAGCTATATAACTATAATGACAACGATAGGTTATATAACTATAATGATAAACTACAGGCTATATAACTATAGGCTATATAACTATAGGCTATATAACTATAATGATAAACTATAGGCTATATAACTATAGGCTATATAACTATAATGATAAACTACAGGTTATATAACTATAATGATAAACTATAGGCTATATAACTATAATGATAAACTATAGGTTATATAACTATAATGATAAACTATAGGCTATATAACTATAATGATAAACTATAGGCTATATAACTATAATGATAAACTATAGGCTATATAACTATAGGTTATATAACTATAGCTATATAACTATAATGATAAACTATAGGCTATATAACTATAATGATAAACTATAGGCTATATAACTATAATGATAAACTATAGGCTATATAACTATAATGATAAACTATAGGCTATATAACTATAATGATAAACTATAGGCTATATAACTATAATGATAAACTATAGGCTATATAACTATAATGATAAACTATAGGCTATATAACTATAATGATAAACTATAGGCTATATAACTATAATGATAAACTATAGGCTATATAACTATAGGCTATATAACTATAATGATAAACTATAGGCTATATAACTATAATGATAAACTATAGGCTATATAACTATAATGATAAACTATAGGCTATATAACTATAATGATACACTATAGGCTATATAACTATAATGATACACTATAGGCTATATAACTATAATGATAAACTATAGGTTATATAACTATAATGATAAACTATAGGCTATATAACTATAATGATAAACTATAGGCTATATAACTATAGGCTATATAACTATAGGCTATATAACTATAGGCTATATAACTATAATGATAAACGATATGTTATATAACTATAATGATAAACTATAGGCTATATAACTATAATGATAAACTATAGGCTATATAACTATAGGCTATATAACTATAGGTTATATAACTATAATGATAAACTATAGGCTATATAACTATAATGATAAACTATAGGTTATATAACTATAATGATAAACTATAGGCTATATAACTATAATGATAAACTATAGGCTATATAACTATAGGCTATATAACTATAATGATAAACTATAGGTTATATAACTATAGGCTCTATAACTATAATGATAAACTATAGGTTATATAACTATAGGCTCTATAACTATAATGATAAACTATAGGTTATATAACTATAGGTTATATAACTATAATGATAAACTATATATTATATAACTATAATGATAAACTATAATGGCTATATAACTATAGGCTATATAACTATAGGCTATATAACTATAGGTTATATAACTATAATGATAAACTATAGGTTATATAACTATAATGATAAACTATAGGCTATATAACTATAATGATAAACTATAGGTTATATAACTATAGGCTATATAACTATAATGATAAACTATAGGCTATATAACTATAATGATAAACTATAGGTTATATAACTATAATGATAAACTATAGGTTATATAACTATAGGCTATATAACTATAATGATAAACTATAGGCTATATAACTATAGGCTATATAACTATAATGATAAACTATAGGCTATATAACTATAGCTATATAACTATAATGATAAACTATAGGCTATATAACTATAATGATAAACTATAGGTTATATAACTATAGGCTATATAACTATAATGATAAACTATAGGCTATATAACTATAATGATAAACTATAGCTATATAACTATAATGATAAACTATAGGTTATATAACTATAATGATAAACTATAGGTTATATAACTATAATGATACACTATAGCTATATAACTATAATGATAAACTATAGGTTATATAACTATAATGATAAACTATAGGCTATATAACTATAATGATAAACTATAGCTATATAACTATAATGATAAACTATAGGTTATATAACTATAATGATAAACTACAGGCTATATAACTATAGGCTATATAACTATAGGCTATATAACTATAGCTATATAACTATAATGATAAACTATAGGCTATATAACTATAATGATAAACTATAGGTTATATAGCTATAATGATAAACTATAGGCTATATAACTATAATGATAAACTATAGGCTATATAACTATAGGCTATATAACTATAGGCTATATAACTATAGGCTATATAACTATAGGCTATATAACTATAGGCTATATAACTATAGGTTATATAACTATAATGATAAACTATAGGCTATATAACTATAGGCTATATAACTATAATGATAAACTATAGGCTGTATAACTATAATGATAAACTATAGGTTATATAACTATAATGATAAACTATAGGCTATATAACTATAGGCTATATAACTATAATGATAAACTATAGGCTGTATAACTATAATGATAAACTATAGGTTATATAACTATAAAACGTTGGTAAGCATCCACACTAGGGGAAAGTGTTTTGTTCTACAGTCCTACACCTGTCAATCAACTGATCAACACATCCTACTGCACATTGCCTGTTGATAATGTGGTAAGACAAGACCAGTCATGAGGTCTTTAACACACAGAGCCTGGTTCAGACCAAGTCATGAGGTCTCTAACACACAGAGCCTGGTTCAGACCAAGTCATGAGGTCTCTAACACACAGAGCCTGGTTCAGACCAGTCATGAGGTCTCTAACACACAGAGCCTGGTTCAGACCAAGTCATGAGGTCTTTAACACACAGAGCCTGGTTCAGACCAAGTCATGAGGTCTCTAACACACAGAGCCTGGTTCAGACCAAGTCATGAGGTCTTTAACACACAGAGCCTGGTTCAGACCAAGTCATGAGGTCTTTAACACACAGAGCCTGGTTCAGACCAAGTCATGAGGTCTCTAACACACAGAGCCTGGTTCAGACCAGTCATGAGGTCTCTAACACACAGAGCCTGGTTCAGACCAAGTCATGAGGTCTCTAACACACAGATCCTGGTTCAGACCAGTCATGAGGTCTCTAACACACAGATCCTGGTCCAGACCATTCATGAGGTCTTTAACACACAGAGCCTGGTTCAGACCAAGTCATGAGGTCTCTAACACACAGAGCCTGGTTCAGACCAAGTCATGAGGTCTCTAACACACAGATCCTGGTTCAGACCATTCATGAGGTCTCTAACACACAGATCCTGGTACAGACCAGTCATGGGGTCTCTAACACACAGAGCCTGGTTCAGACCAAGTCATGAGGTCTCTAACACACAGATCCTGGTACAGACCAGTCATGAGGTCTCTAACACACAGAGCCTGGTTCAGACCAAGTCATGAGGTCTCTAACACACAGATCCTGGTTCAGACCATTCATGAGGTCTCTAACACACAGATCCTGGTACAGACCAGTCATGGGGTCTCTAACACACAGAGCCTGGTTCAGACCAAGTCATGAGCTCTCTAACACACAGATCCTGGTCCAGACCATTCATGAGGTCTCTAACACACAGATCCTGGTTCAGACCATTCATGAGGTCTCTAACACACAGATCCTGGTTCAGACCAGTCATGAGGTCTCTAACACACAGATCCTGGTTCAGACCAGTCATGAGGTCTCTAACACACAGATCCTGGTTCAGACCATTCATGAGGTCAGTAATAATCAGCAGGTCAGATCCTGGTGTATCAGCAGGCCAGTAATATGGCAGGCCAGTAATATGGTGTATCAGCAGGCCAGTAATATGGTGTATCAGCAGGCCAGTAATATAGTGTATCAGCAGGCAGCAGGTCAGTAATATGGTGTATCAGCAGGCCAGTAATATGGTGTATCAGCAGGCCAGTAATATGGTGTATCAGCAGGTCAGTAATATGGTGTATCAGCAGGTCAGTAATATGGTGTATCAGCAGGTCAGTAATATGGTGTATCAGCAGGTCAGTAATGTATCAGCAGGTCAGTAATATGGTGTATCAGTCAGTATCAGGCAGGTCATCAGCAGGTCAGTAATATGGTGTATCAGCAGGCCAGTAATATGGTGTATCAGCAGGTCAGTAATATGGTGTATCAGCAGGTCAGTAATATGGTGTATCAGCAGGTCAGTAATATGGTGTATCAGCAGGTCAGTAATATGGTGTATCAGCAGGTCAGTAATATGGTGTATCAGCAGGTCAGTAATATGGTGTATCAGCAGGTCATCAGCAGGTCAGTAATATAGTGTATCAGCAGGTCAGTAATATGGTGTATCAACAGGCCAGTAATATGGTGTATCAGCAGGCCAGTAATATAGTGTATCAGCAGGTCAGTAATATGGTGTATCAGCAGGTCAGTAATATATCAGGTGTATCAGCAGGTCAGTAATATATGGTGTATCAGCAGGTCAGTAATATGGTGTATCAGCAGGTCAGTAATATGGTGTATCAGCAGGTCAGTAATATAGTGTATCAGCAGGTCAGTAATATGGTGTATCAGCAGGTCAGTAATATGTCATCAGCAGGTCAGTAATATGGTGTATCAGCAGGTCAGTAATATGGTGTATCAGCAGGTCAGTAATATAGTGT
Organism: Oncorhynchus gorbuscha; assembly: GCF_021184085.1. NCBI lineage: Eukaryota > Metazoa > Chordata > Actinopteri > Salmoniformes > Salmonidae > Oncorhynchus > Oncorhynchus gorbuscha. The sequence continues at coordinate 70,740 of NW_025747086.1, forward strand.
ATCAGCAGGTCAGTAATATGGTGTATCAGCAGGCCAGTAATATGGTGTATCAGCAGGTCAGTAATATGGTGTATCAGCAGGTC
>NW_025747087.1:0-60000 GCF_021184085.1 Oncorhynchus gorbuscha
CTAGCTGAAGTGCAGGGAATAACTGTAGTGTTCTAGCTGAAGTACAGGGAATAACTGTAGTGTTCTAGCTGAAGTACAGGGAATAACTGTAGTGGTCTGAGTCAAAAGTACAGGGAATAACTGTAGTGGTCTGAGTCAAAAGTACAGGGAATAACTGTAGTGGTCTGAGTCAAAAGTACAGGGAATAACTGTAGTGTTCTAGCTGAAGTACGGGGAATAACTGTAGTGTTCTAGCTGAAGTACGGGGAATAACTGTAGTGTTGTAGCTGAAGTACAGGGAATAACTGTAGTGTTCTAGCTGAAGTACAGGGAATAACTGTAGTGTTCTAGCTGAAGTACAGGGAATAACTGTAGTGTTCTAGCTGAAGTACGGGGAATAACTGTAGTGTTCTAGCTGAAGTACAGGGAATAACTGTAGTGTTCTAGCTGAAGTACGGGGAATAACTGTAGTGTTCTAGCTGAAGTACGGGGAATAACTGTAGTGTTCTAGCTGAAGTACAGGGAATAACTGTAGTGTTCTAGCTGAAGTACGGGGAATAACTGTAGTGTTCTAGCTGAAGTACAGGGAATAACTGTAGTGTTCTAGCTGAAGTACGGGGAATAACTGTAGTGTTCTAGCTGAAGTACGGGGAATAACTGTAGTGTTCTAGCTGAAGTACGGGGAATAACTGTAGTGTTCTAGCTGAAGTACAGGGAATAACTGTAGTGTTCTAGCTGAAGTACAGGGAATAACTGTAGTGTTCTAGCTGAAGTACGGGGAATAACTGTAGTGTTCTAGCTGAAGTACGGGGAATAACTGTAGTGTTCTATCAGAAGTATGTGGAATAACTGTAGTGTTCTAGCTGAAGTACAGGGAATAACTGTAGTGTTCTAGCTGAAGTACGGGGAATAACTGTAGTGTTCTAGCTGAAGTAGAGGGAATAACTGTAGTGTTCTGAGTCAGAAGTACAGGGAATAACTGTAGTGTTCTAGCTAAAGTACGGGGAATAACTGTAGTGTTCTGAGTCAAAAGTACGGGGAATAACTGTAGTGTTCTAGCTAAAGTACAGGGAATAACTGTAGTGTTCTAGCTGAAGTACAGGGAATAACTGTAGTGTTCTAGCTGAAGTACGGGGAATAACTAGTGTTCTAGCTGAAGTACGGGGAATAACTGTAGTGTTCTAGCTGAAGTACGGGGAATAACTGTAGTGTTCTATCTGAAGTACGGGGAATAACTGTAGTGTTCTAGCTGAAGTACAGGGAATAACTGTAGTGTTCTAGCTGAAGTACAGGGAATAACTGTAGTGTTCTAGCTGAAGTACGGGGAATAACTGTAGTGTTCTAGCTGAAGTACGGGAATAACTGTAGTGTTCTATCTGAAGTACGGGGAATAACTGTAGTGTTCTAGCTGAAGTACGGGGAATAACTGTAGTGTTCTAGCTGAAGTAGAGGCTGACCACACCACTTGCGTTAAGTGTGTGAATGTTGCATAATAAATATACACGTTTTTTTTTCAATCATTTTATCCAAACTGGGCGAGCGTCATCAAGCATCTGCGAAGCCAGGCACCAAAATAGAACTTTGTTCCTGTAGCACTTGACGTGCTGCAAGTCCCGCCTCTCCCATCTCCTCATTGGTTGTTAGGAGCACATACCCACGTGGGTGATTTAAAAGCTGAACGGAGGTCCACACTCCTGTCCGGTTGGTGGTGATAATGCACCTTAAAGTTGGTTGCCAACTGCCATATAAAGTCCACAGAGGACTGACTTCCCTTTCATCTGTGGATTCATTATCGTAGAGAACACAGGATTCTGTGTGACTCAAAATTCTACAAAGAATTTCAGGTAAAATAACAACCCAATGTTTACATCCCAGGACAAATGACCAAGCAACAGCAACCTAGCGAGCTAAATTACCATGAGTGTTTCATGTGTTTCGACCTGTCCCCAAATGAAAACAGTTTGCTCATACTTTGTTTTGATACTTCAAACCTGCGTGTCCAGGGCAAAATCACCATGCGCTCGATGGAGCACACGGACGGGTTAGTCAGCATGTTTACTGAAACAAGCGCACTAATAAACCTATTCATTCTCTCGCTTGGATTCATCAACACATTTTAAAACTGCTGATCAATTGAAATAATAACCTTCTGACTATATGACTGTCTGGTTCAGCAGCAGCTGTAGGGTTAACTATATGACTGTCTGGTTCAGCAGCAGCTGTAGGGTTAACTATATGACTGTCTGGTTCAGCAGCAGCTGTAGGGTTAACTATATGACTGTCTGGTTCAGCAGCAGCTGTAGGGTTAACTATATGACTGTCTGGTTCAGCAGCAGCTGTAGGGTTAACTATATGACTGTATTCTATCCAGGGTTCAGCAGCAGCTGTAGGGTTAACTATATGACTGTATTCTATCCAGGGTTCAGCAGCAGCTGTAGGGTTAACTATATGACTGTCTGGTTCAGCAGCAGCTGTAGGGTTAACTATATGACTGTCTGGTTCAGCAGCAGCTGTAGGGTTAACTATATGACTGTCTGGTTCAGCAGCAGCTGTAGGGTTAACTATATGACTGTCTGGTTCAGCAGCAGCTGTAGGGTTAACTATATGACTGTCTGGTTCAGCAGCAGCTGTAGGGTTAACTATATGACTGTCTGGTTCAGCAGCAGCTGTAGGGTTAACTATATGACTGTCTGGTTCAGCAGCAGCTGTAGGGTTAACTATATGACTGTCTGGTTCAGCAGCAGCTGTAGGGTTAACTATATGACTGTCTGGTTCAGCAGCAGCTGTAGGGTTAACTATATGACTGTCTGGTTCAGCAGTAGCTGTAGGGTTAACTATATGACTGTCTGGTTCAGCAGTAGCTGTAGGGTTAACTATATGACTGTCTGGTTCAGCAGTAGCTGTAGGGTTAACTATATGACTGTCTGGTTCAGCAGTAGCTGTAGGGTTAACTATATGACTGTCTGGTTCAGCAGCAGCTGTAGGGTTAACTATATGACTGTCTGGTTCAGCAGCAGCTGTATGGTTAACTATATGACTGTATTCTATCCAGGGTTCAGCAGCAGCTGTAGGGTTAACTATATGACTGTCTGGTTCAGCAGCAGCTGTAGGGTTAACTATATGACTGTCTGGTTCAGCAGCAGCTGTAGGGTTAACTATATGACTGTCTGGTTCAGCAGCAGCTGTAGGGTTAACTATATGACTGTCTGGTTCAGCAGCAGCTGTAGGGTTAACTATATGACTGTCTGGTTCAGCAGCAGCTGTAGGGTTAACTATATGACTGTAGTGTTCTAGCTGAAGTACGGGGAATAACTGTAGTGTTCTAGCTGAAGTACGGGGAATAACTGTAGTGTTCTAGCTGAAGTACAGGGAATAACTGTAGTGTTCTAGCTGAAGTACGGGGAATAACTGTAGTGTTCTAGCTGAAGTACAGGGAATAACTGTAGTGTTCTAGCTGAAGTACGGGGAATAACTGTAGTGTTCTAGCTGAAGTACAGGGAATAACTGTAGTGTTCTAGCTGAAGTACGGGGAATAACTGTAGTGTTCTAGCTGAAGTACAGGGAATAACTGTAGTGTTCTAGCTGAAGTACAGGGAATAACTGTAGTGTTCTGAGTCAGAAGTACGTGGAATAACTGTAGTGTTCTAGCTGAAGTACAGGGAATAACTGTAGTGTTCTAGCTGAAGTACGGGGAATAACTGTAGTGTTCTAGCTGAAGTAGAGGGAATAACTGTAGTGTTCTGAGTCAGAAGTACAGGGAATAACTGTAGTGTTCTAGCTAAAGTACGGGGAATAACTGTAGTGTTCTGAGTCAAAAGTATGGGGAATAACTGTAGTGTTCTAGCTAAAGTACGGGGAATAACTGTAGTGTTCTAGCTGAAGTACGGGGAATAACTGTAGTGTTCTAGCTGAAGTACGGGGAATAACTGTAGTGTTCTAGCTGAAGTACGGGGAATAACTGTAGTGTTCTATCTGAAGTACGGGGAATAACTGTAGTGTTCTAGCTGAAGTACAGGGAATAACTGTAGTGTTCTAGCTGAAGTACAGGGAATAACTGTAGTGTTCTAGCTGAAGTACGGGGAATAACTAGTGTTCTAGCTGAAGTACAGGGAATAACTGTAGTGTTCTATCTGAAGTACGGGGAATAACTGTAGTGTTCTAGCTGAAGTACGGGGAATAACTGTAGTGTTCTAGCTGAAGTACAGGGAATAACTGTAGTGTTCTAGCTGAAGTACGGGGAATAACTAGTGTTCTAGCTGAAGTACGGGGAATAACTGTAGTGTTCTAGCTGAAGTACGGGGAATAACTGTAGTGTTCTATCTGAAGTACGGGGAATAACTGTAGTGTTCTATCTGAAGTACGGGGAATAACTGTAGTGTTCTAGCTGAAGTACAGGGAATAACTGTAGTGTTCTGAGTCAGAAGTACGGGGAATAACTGTAGTGTTCTAGCTAAAGTACGGGGAATAACTGTAGTGTTCTGAGTCAAAAGTACGGGGAATAACTGTAGTGTTCTAGCTAAAGTACGGGGAATAACTGTAGTGTTCTAGCTGAAGTACGGGGAATAACTGTAGTGTTCTAGCTGAAGTACGGGGAATAACTGTAGTGTTCTAGCTGAAGTACGGGGAATAACTGTAGTGTTCTAGCTGAAGTAGAGGCTGACCACACCACTTGCGTTAAGTGTGTGAATGTTGCATAATAAATATACACGTTTTTTTCAATCATTTTATCCAAACTGGGCGGCGTCATCAAGCATCTGCGAAGCCAGGCACCAAAATAGAACTTTGTTCCTGTAGCACTTGACGTGCTGCAAGTCCCGCCTCTCCCATCTCCTCATTGGTTGTTAGGAGCACATACCCACGTGGGTGATTTAAAAGCTGAACGGAGGTCCACACTCCTGTCCGGTTGGTGGTGATAATGCACCTTAAAGTTGGTTGCCAACTGCCATATAAAGTCCACAGAGGACTGACTTCCCCTTTCATCTGTGGATTCATTATCGTAGAGAACACAGGATTCTGTGTGACTCAAAATTCTACAAAGAATTTCAGGTAAAATAACAACCCAATGTTTACATCCCAGGACAAATGACCAAGCAACAGCAACCTAGCGAGCTAAATTACCATGAGTGTTTCATGTGTTTCGACCTGTCCCCAAATGAAAACAGTTTGCTCATACTTTGTTTTGATACTTCAAACCTGCGTGTCCAGGGCAAAATCACCATGCGCTCGATGGAGCACACGGACGGGTTAGTCAGCATGTTTACTGAAACAAGCGCACTAATAAACCTATTCATTCTCTCGCTTGGATTCATCAACACATTTTAAAACTGCTGATCAATTGAAATAATAACCTTCTGACTATATGACTGTCTGGTTCAGCAGCAGCTGTAGGGTTAACTATATGACTGTCTGGTTCAGCAGTAGCTGTAGGGTTAACTATATGACTGTCTGGTTCAGCAGCAGCTGTAGGGTTAACTATATGACTGTCTGGTTCAGCAGCAGCTGTAGGGTTAACTATATGACTGTCTGGTTCAGCAGCAGCTGTAGGGTTAACTATATGACTGTCTGGTTCAGCAGCAGCTGTAGGGTTAACTATATGACTGTCTGGTTCAGCAGCAGCTGTAGGGTTAACTATATGACTGTCTGGTTCAGCAGTAGCTGTAGGGTTAACTATATGACTGTCTGGTTCAGCAGCAGCTGTAGGGTTAACTATATGACTGTCTGGTTCAGCAGCAGCTGTAGGGTTAACTATATGACTGTCTGGTTCAGCAGCAGCTGTAGGGTTAACTATATGACTGTATTCTATCCAGGGTTCAGCAGCAGCTGTAGGGTTAACTATATGACTGTATTCTATCCAGGGTTCAGCAGCAGCTGTAGGGTTAACTATATGACTGTCTGGTTCAGCAGCAGCTGTAGGGTTAACTATATGACTGTCTGGTTCAGCAGCCGCTGTAGGGTTAACTATATGACTGTCTGGTTCAGCAGTAGCTGTAGGGTTAACTATATGACTGTCTGGTTCAGCAGCAGCTGTAGGGTTAACTATATGACTGTCTGGTTCAGCAGCAGCTGTAGGGTTAACTATATGACTGTCTGGTTCAGCAGCAGCTGTAGGGTTAACTATATGACTGTCTGGTTCAGCAGTAGCTGTAGGGTTAACTATATGACTGTCTGGTTCAGCAGCAGCTGTAGGGTTAACTATATGACTGTCTGGTTCAGCAGCAGCTGTAGGGTTAACTATATGACTGTCTGGTTCAGCAGCAGCTGTAGGGTTAACTATATGACTGTATTCTATCCAGGGTTCAGCAGCAGCTGTAGGGTTAACTATATGACTGTATTCTATCCAGGGTTCAGCAGCAGCTGTAGGGTTAACTATATGACTGTCTGGTTCAGCAGCAGCTGTAGGGTTAACTATATGACTGTCTGGTTCAGCAGCCGCTGTAGGGTTAACTATATGACTGTCTGGTTCAGCAGCAGCTGTAGGGTTAACTATATGACTGTCTGGTTCAGCAGCAGCTGTAGGGTTAACTATATGACTGTCTGGTTCAGCAGCAGCTGTATGGTTAACTATATGACTGTATTCTATCCAGGGTTCAGCAGCAGCTGTAGGGTTAACTATATGACTGTCTGGTTCAGCAGCAGCTGTATGGTTAACTATATGACTGTATTCTATCCAGGGTTCAGCAGCAGCTGTAGGGTTAACTATATGACTGTCTGGTTCAGCAGCAGCTGTAGGGTTAACTATATGACTGTCTGGTTCAGCAGCAGCTGTAGGGTTAACTATATGACTGTCTGGTTCAGCAGCAGCTGTAGGGTTAACTATATGACTGTCTGGTTCAGCAGCAGCTGTAGGGTTAACTATATGACTGTCTGGTTCAGCAGCAGCTGTAGGGTTAACTATATGACTGTCTGGTTCAGCAGCAGCTGTAGGGTTAACTATATGACTGTCTGGTTCAGCAGCAGCTGTAGGGTTAACTATATGACTGTATTCTATCCAGGGTTCAGCAGCAGCTGTAGGGTTAACTATATGACTGTATTCTATCCAGGGTTCAGCAGCAGCTGTAGGGTTAACTATATGACTGTCTGGTTCAGCAGCAGCTGTAGGGTTAACTATATGACTGTCTGGTTCAGCAGCCGCTGTAGGGTTAACTATATGACTGTCTGGTTCAGCAGTAGCTGTAGGGTTAACTATATGACTGTCTGGTTCAGCAGCAGCTGTAGGGTTAACTATATGACTGTCTGGTTCAGCAGCAGCTGTAGGGTTAACTATATGACTGTCTGGTTCAGCAGCAGCTGTAGGGTTAACTATATGACTGTCTGGTTCAGCAGTAGCTGTAGGGTTAACTATATGACTGTCTGGTTCAGCAGTAGCTGTAGGGTTAACTATATGACTGTCTGGTTCAGCAGCAGCTGTAGGGTTAACTATATGACTGTCTGGTTCAGCAGCAGCTGTAGGGTTAACTATATGACTGTCTGGTTCAGCAGCAGCTGTAGGGTTAACTATATGACTGTATTCTATCCAGGGTTCAGCAGCAGCTGTAGGGTTAACTATATGACTGTATTCTATCCAGGGTTCAGCAGCAGCTGTAGGGTTAACTATATGACTGTCTGGTTCAGCAGCAGCTGTAGGGTTAACTATATGACTGTCTGGTTCAGCAGCCGCTGTAGGGTTAACTATATGACTGTCTGGTTCAGCAGCAGCTGTAGGGTTAACTATATGACTGTCTGGTTCAGCAGCAGCTGTAGGGTTAACTATATGACTGTCTGGTTCAGCAGCAGCTGTATGGTTAACTATATGACTGTATTCTATCCAGGGTTCAGCAGCAGCTGTAGGGTTAACTATATGACTGTCTGGTTCAGCAGCAGCTGTAGGGTTAACTATATGACTGTATTCTATCCAGGGTTCAGCAGCAGCTGTAGGGTTAACTATATGACTGTCTGGTTCAGCAGCAGCTGTATGGTTAACTATATGACTGTATTCTATCCAGGGTTCAGCAGCAGCTGTAGGGTTAACTATATGACTGTCTGGTTCAGCAGCAGCTGTAGGGTTAACTATATGACTGTCTGGTTCAGCAGCAGCTGTAGGGTTAACTATATGACTGTCTGGTTCAGCAGCAGCTGTAGGGTTAACTATATGACTGTCTGGTTCAGCAGCAGCTGTATGGTTAACTATATGACTGTATTCTATCCAGGGTTCAGCAGCAGCTGTAGGGTTAACTATATGACTGTCTGGTTCAGCAGCAGCTGTAGGGTTAACTATATGACTGTCTGGTTCAGCAGCAGCTGTAGGGTTAACTATATGACTGTCTGGTTCAGCAGCAGCTGTAGGGTTAACTATATGACTGTCTGGTTCAGCAGTAGCTGTAGGGTTAACTATATGACTGTCTGGTTCAGCAGTAGCTGTAGGGTTAACTATATGACTGTCTGGTTCAGCAGCAGCTGTAGGGTTAACTATATGACTGTCTGGTTCAGCAGCAGCTGTAGGGTTAACTATATGACTGTCTGGTTCAGCAGCAGCTGTAGGGTTAACTATATGACTGTCTGGTTCAGCAGCAGCTGTAGGGTTAACTATATGACTGTCTGGTTCAGCAGCAGCTGTAGGGTTAACTATATGACTGTCTGGTTCAGCAGTAGCTGTAGGGTTAACTATATGACTGTCTGGTTCAGCAGCAGCTGTAGGGTTAACTATATGACTGTCTGGTTCAGCAGCAGCTGTAGGGTTAACTATATGACTGTCTGGTTCAGCAGCAGCTGTAGGGTTAACTATATGACTGTCTGGTTCAGCAGCAGCTGTAGGGTTAACTATATGACTGTCTGGTTCAGCAGTAGCTGTAGGGTTAACTATATGACTGTCTGGTTCAGCAGCAGCTGTAGGGTTAACTATATGACTGTAGTGTTCTAGCTGAAGTACGGGGAATAACTGTAGTGTTCTAGCTGAAGTACAGGGAATAACTGTAGTGTTCTATCTGAAGTACAGGGAATAACTGTAGTGTTCTATCTGAAGTACGGGGAATAACTGTAGTGTTCTAGCTGAAGTACGGGGAATAACTGTAGTGTTCTAGCTGAAGTACAGGGAATAACTGTAGTGTTCTAGCTGAAGTACAGGGAATAACTGTAGTGTTCTAGCTGAAGTACAGGGAATAACTGTAGTGTTCTAGCTGAAGTACGGGGAATAACTGTAGTGTTCTATCTGAAGTACAGGGAATAACTGTAGTGTTCTAGCTGAAGTACAGGGAATAACTGTAGTGTTCTGAGTCAGAAGTACGTGGAATAACTGTAGTGTTCTAGCTGAAGTACAGGGAATAACTGTAGTGTTCTGAGTCAAAAGTACGGGGAATAACTGTAGTGTTCTAGCTAAAGTACGGGGAATAACTGTAGTGTTCTAGCTGAAGTACGGGGAATAACTGTAGTGTTCTAGCTGAAGTACGGGGAATAACTGTAGTGTTCTAGCTGAAGTACAGGGAATAACTGTAGTGTTCTAGCTGAAGTACAGGGAATAACTGTAGTGTTCTAGCTGAAGTACGGGGAATAACTAGTGTTCTAGCTGAAGTACAGGGAATAACTGTAGTGTTCTATCTGAAGTACGGGGAATAACTGTAGTGTTCTAGCTGAAGTACAGGGAATAACTGTAGTGTTCTGAGTCAAAAGTACGGGGAATAACTGTAGTGTTCTAGCTAAAGTACGGGGAATAACTGTAGTGTTCTAGCTGAAGTACAGGGAATAACTGTAGTGTTCTAGCTGAAGTACGGGGAATAACTAGTGTTCTAGCTGAAGTACAGGGAATAACTGTAGTGTTCTATCTGAAGTACGGGGAATAACTGTAGTGTTCTAGCTGAAGTACAGGGAATAACTGTAGTGTTCTGAGTCAAAAGTACGGGGAATAACTGTAGTGTTCTAGCTAAAGTACGGGGAATAACTGTAGTGTTCTAGCTGAAGTACGGGGAATAACTGTAGTGTTCTAGCTGAAGTACGGGGAATAACTGTAGTGTTCTAGCTGAAGTACAGGGAATAACTGTAGTGTTCTAGCTGAAGTACAGGGAATAACTGTAGTGTTCTAGCTGAAGTACGGGGAATAACTAGTGTTCTAGCTGAAGTACAGGGAATAACTGTAGTGTTCTATCTGAAGTACGGGGAATAACTGTAGTGTTCTAGCTGAAGTACAGGGAATAACTGTAGTGTTCTAGCTGAAGTACAGGGAATAACTGTAGTGTTCTAGCTGAAGTACGGGGAATAACTAGTGTTCTAGCTGAAGTACGGGGAATAACTGTAGTGTTCTAGCTGAAGTACGGGGAATAATTGTAGTGTTCTATCTGAAGTACGGGGAATAACTGTAGTGTTCTAGCTGAAGTACAGGGAATAACTGTAGTGTTCTAGCTGAAGTACAGGGAATAACTGTAGTGTTCTAGCTGAAGTACGGGGAATAACTGTAGTGTTCTAGCTGAAGTACGGGAATAACTGTAGTGTTCTATCTGAAGTACGGGGAATAACTGTAGTGTTCTAGCTGAAGTACAGGGAATAACTGTAGTGTTCTGAGTCAGAAGTACGGGGAATAACTGTAGTGTTCTAGCTAAAGTACGGGGAATAACTGTAGTGTTCTGAGTCAAAAGTATGGGGAATAACTGTAGTGTTCTAGCTAAAGTACGGGGAATAACTGTAGTGTTCTAGCTGAAGTACGGGGAATAACTGTAGTGTTCTAGCTGAAGTACGGGGAATAACTGTAGTGTTCTAGCTGAAGTACGGGGAATAACTGTAGTGTTCTAGCTGAAGTAGAGGCTGACCACACCACTTGCGTTAAGTGTGTGAATGTTGCATAATAAATATACACGTTTTTTTTCAATCATTTTATCCAAACTGGGCGAGCGTCATCAAGCATCTGCGAAGCCAGGCACCAAAATAGAACTTTGTTCCTGTAGCACTTGACGTGCTGCAAGTCCCGCCTCTCCCATCTCCTCATTGGTTGTTAGGAGCACATACCCACGTGGGTGATTTAAAAGCTGAACGGAGGTCCACACTCCTGTCCGGTTGGTGGTGATAATGCACCTTAAAGTTGGTTGCCAACTGCCATATAAAGTCCACAGAGGACTGACTTCCCCTTTCATCTGTGGATTCATTATCGTAGAGAACACAGGATTCTGTGTGACTCAAAATTCTACAAAGAATTTCAGGTAAAATAACAACCCAATGTTTACATCCCAGGACAAATGACCAAGCAACAGCAACCTAGCGAGCTAAATTACCATGAGTGTTTCATGTGTTTCGACCTGTCCCCAAATGAAAACAGTTTGCTCATACTTTGTTTTGATACTTCAAACCTGCGTGTCCAGGGCAAAATCACCATGCGCTCGATGGAGCACACGGACGGGTTAGTCAGCATGTTTACTGAAACAAGCGCACTAATAAACCTATTCATTCTCTCGCTTGGATTCATCAACACATTTTAAAACTGCTGATCAATTGAAATAATAACCTTGACTGACTATATGACTGTCTGGTTCAGCAGCAGCTGTAGGGTTAACTATATGACTGTCTGGTTCAGCAGCAGCTGTAGGGTTAACTATATGACTGTCTGGTTCAGCAGCAGCTGTAGGGTTAACTATATGACTGTCTGGTTCAGCAGCAGCTGTAGGGTTAACTATATGACTGTCTGGTTCAGCAGCAGCTGTAGGGTTAACTATATGACTGTCTGGTTCAGCAGCAGCTGTAGGGTTAACTATATGACTGTCTGGTTCAGCAGCAGCTGTAGGGTTAACTATATGACTGTCTGGTTCAGCAGCAGCTGTAGGGTTAACTATATGACTGTCTGGTTCAGCAGCAGCTGTAGGGTTAACTATATGACTGTCTGGTTCAGCAGCAGCTGTAGGGTTAACTATATGACTGTCTGGTTCAGCAGCAGCTGTAGGGTTAACTATATGACTGTCTGGTTCAGCAGCAGCTGTAGGGTTAACTATATGACTGTCTGGTTCAGCAGCAGCTGTAGGGTTAACTATATGACTGTCTGGTTCAGCAGCAGCTGTAGGGTTAACTATATGACTGTCTGGTTCAGCAGCAGCTGTAGGGTTAACTATATGACTGTCTGGTTCAGCAGTAGCTGTAGGGTTAACTATATGACTGTCTGGTTCAGCAGCAGCTGTAGGGTTAACTATATGACTGTCTGGTTCAGCAGCAGCTGTAGGGTTAACTATATGACTGTCTGGTTCAGCAGCAGCTGTAGGGTTAACTATATGACTGTATTCTATCCAGGGTTCAGCAGCAGCTGTAGGGTTAACTATATGACTGTATTCTATCCAGGGTTCAGCAGCAGCTGTAGGGTTAACTATATGACTGTCTGGTTCAGCAGCAGCTGTAGGGTTAACTATATGACTGTCTGGTTCAGCAGCAGCTGTAGGGTTAACTATATGACTGTCTGGTTCAGCAGCAGCTGTAGGGTTAACTATATGACTGTTTGGTTCAGCAGTAGCTGTAGGGTTAACTATATGACTGTCTGGTTCAGCAGCAGCTGTAGGGTTAACTATATGACTGTCTGGTTCAGCAGCAGCTGTAGGGTTAACTATATGACTGTCTGGTTCAGCAGCAGCTGTAGGGTTAACTATATGACTGTCTGGTTCAGCAGTAGCTGTAGGGTTAACTATATGACTGTCTGGTTCAGCAGTAGCTGTAGGGTTAACTATATGACTGTCTGGTTCAGCAGCAGCTGTAGGGTTAACTATATGACTGTCTGGTTCAGCAGCAGCTGTAGGGTTAACTATATGACTGTCTGGTTCAGCAGCAGCTGTAGGGTTAACTATATGACTGTATTCTATCCAGGGTTCAGCAGCAGCTGTAGGGTTAACTATATGACTGTATTCTATCCAGGGTTCAGCAGCAGCTGTAGGGTTAACTATATGACTGTCTGGTTCAGCAGCAGCTGTATGGTTAACTATATGACTGTATTCTATCCAGGGTTCAGCAGCAGCTGTAGGGTTAACTATATGACTGTCTGGTTCAGCAGCAGCTGTATGGTTAACTATATGACTGTATTCTATCCAGGGTTCAGCAGCAGCTGTAGGGTTAACTATATGACTGTCTGGTTCAGCAGCAGCTGTAGGGTTAACTATATGACTGTCTGGTTCAGCAGCAGCTGTAGGGTTAACTATATGACTGTCTGGTTCAGCAGTAGCTGTAGGGTTAACTATATGACTGTCTGGTTCAGCAGCAGCTGTAGGGTTAACTATATGACTGTCTGGTTCAGCAGCAGCTGTAGGGTTAACTATATGACTGTCTGGTTCAGCAGCAGCTGTAGGGTTAACTATATGACTGTCTGGTTCAGCAGCAGCTGTAGGGTTAACTATATGACTGTCTGGTTCAGCAGCAGCTGTATGGTTAACTATATGACTGTATTCTATCCAGGGTTCAGCAGCAGCTGTAGGGTTAACTATATGACTGTCTGGTTCAGCAGCAGCTGTAGGGTTAACTATATGACTGTCTGGTTCAGCAGCAGCTGTAGGGTTAACTATATGACTGTCTGGTTCAGCAGTAGCTGTAGGGTTAACTATATGACTGTCTGGTTCAGCAGCAGCTGTAGGGTTAACTATATGACTGTCTGGTTCAGCAGCAGCTGTAGGGTTAACTATATGACTGTCTGGTTCAGCAGCAGCTGTAGGGTTAACTATATGACTGTCTGGTTCAGCAGCAGCTGTAGGGTTAACTATATGACTGTCTGGTTCAGCAGCAGCTGTAGGGTTAACTATATGACTGTCTGGTTCAGCAGTAGCTGTAGGGTTAACTATATGACTGTCTGGTTCAGCAGCAGCTGTAGGGTTAACTATATGACTGTCTGGTTCAGCAGCAGCTGTAGGGTTAACTATATGACTGTCTGGTTCAGCAGCAGCTGTAGGGTTAACTATATGACTGTCTGGTTCAGCAGCAGCTGTAGGGTTAACTATATGACTGTCTGGTTCAGCAGCAGCTGTATGGTTAACTATATGACTGTATTCTATCCAGGGTTCAGCAGCAGCTGTAGGGTTAACTATATGACTGTCTGGTTCAGCAGCAGCTGTAGGGTTAACTATATGACTGTCTGGTTCAGCAGCAGCTGTAGGGTTAACTATATGACTGTCTGGTTCAGCAGCAGCTGTAGGGTTAACTATATGACTGTCTGGTTCAGCAGCAGCTGTAGGGTTAACTATATGACTGTAGTGTTCTAGCTGAAGTACGGGGAATAACTGTAGTGTTCTAGCTGAAGTACGGGGAATAACTGTAGTGTTCTAGCTGAAGTACAGGGAATAACTGTAGTGTTCTAGCTGAAGTACGGGGAATAACTGTAGTGTTCTAGCTGAAGTACAGGGAATAACTGTAGTGTTCTAGCTGAAGTACGGGGAATAACTGTAGTGTTCTAGCTGAAGTACAGGGAATAACTGTAGTGTTCTAGCTGAAGTACGGGGAATAACTGTAGTGTTCTAGCTGAAGTACGGGGAATAACTGTAGTGTTCTAGCTGAAGTACGGGGAATAACTGTAGTGTTCTAGCTGAAGTACGGGGAATAACTGTAGTGTTCTATCTGAAGTACGGGGAATAACTGTAGTGTTCTAGCTGAAGTACAGGGAATAACTGTAGTGTTCTAGCTGAAGTACGGGGAATAACTGTAGTGTTCTAGCTGAAGTACGGGGAATAACTAGTGTTCTAGCTGAAGTACAGGGAATAACTGTAGTGTTCTATCTGAAGTACGGGGAATAACTGTAGTGTTCTAGCTGAAGTACGGGGAATAACTGTAGTGTTCTAGCTGAAGTACAGGGAATAACTGTAGTGTTCTAGCTGAAGTACGGGGAATAACTAGTGTTCTAGCTGAAGTACGGGGAATAACTGTAGTGTTCTAGCTGAAGTACGGGAATAACTGTAGTGTTCTATCTGAAGTACGGGGAATAACTGTAGTGTTCTAGCTGAAGTACGGGGAATAACTGTAGTGTTCTAGCTGAAGTACAGGGAATAACTGTAGTGTTCTAGCTGAAGTACGGGGAATAACTGTAGTGTTCTAGCTGAAGTACGGGAATAACTGTAGTGTTCTATCTGAAGTACGGGGAATAACTGTAGTGTTCTGAGTCAGAAGTACGGGGAATAACTGTAGTGTTCTAGCTAAAGTACGGGGAATAACTGTAGTGTTCTGAGTCAAAAGTACGGGGAATAACTGTAGTGTTCTAGCTAAAGTACGGGAATAACTGTAGTGTTCTAGCTGAAGTACGGGAATAACTGTAGTGTTCTATCTGAAGTACGGGGAATAACTGTAGTGTTCTAGCTGAAGTACGGGGAATAACTGTAGTGTTCTAGCTGAAGTAGAGGCTGACCACACCACTTGCGTTAAGTGTGTGAATGTTGCATAATAAATATACACGTTTTTTTTCAATCATTTTATCCAAACTGGGCGAGCGTCATCAAGCATCTGCGAAGCCAGGCACCAAAATAGAACTTTGTTCCTGTAGCACTTGACGTGCTGCAAGTCCCGCCTCTCCCATCTCCTCATTGGTTGTTAGGAGCACATACCCACGTGGGTGATTTAAAAGCTGAACGGAGGTCCACACTCCTGTCCGGTTGGTGGTGATAATGCACCTTAAAGTTGGTTGCCAACTGCCATATAAAGTCCACAGAGGACTGACTTCCCCTTTCATCTGTGGATTCATTATCGTAGAGAACACAGGATTCTGTGTGACTCAAAATTCTACAAAGAATTTCAGGTAAAATAACAACCCAATGTTTACATCCCAGGACAAATGACCAAGCAACAGCAACCTAGCGAGCTAAATTACCATGAGTGTTTCATGTGTTTCGACCTGTCCCCAAATGAAAACAGTTTGCTCATACTTTGTTTTGATACTTCAAACCTGCGTGTCCAGGGCAAAATCACCATGCGCTCGATGGAGCACACGGACGGGTTAGTCAGCATGTTTACTGAAACAAGCGCACTAATAAACCTATTCATTCTCTCGCTTGGATTCATCAACACATTTTAAAACTGCTGATCAATTGAAATAATAACCTTCTGACTATATGACTGTCTGGTTCAGCAGCAGCTGTAGGGTTAACTATATGACTGTCTGGTTCAGCAGCAGCTGTAGGGTTTACATTTACATTACATTTAAGTCATTTAGCAGACGCTCTTATCCAGAGCGACTTACAAATTGGTGCATTCACCTTATGACATCCAGTGGGACAGTCACTTAACAATAGTGCATCTAAAACTTAGGGGGGGGGTGGGGTGAGAGGGATTACTTAACCTATCCTAGGTATTCCTTAAAGAGGTGGGGTTTCAGGTGTCTCCGGAAGGTGGTGATTGACTCCGCTGTCCTGGCGTCGTGAGGGAGTTTGTTCCACCATTGGGGGGGCCAGGGCAGCGAACAGTTTTGACTGGGCTGAGCGGGAGCTGTACTTCCTCAGTGGTAGGGAGGCGAGCAGGCCAGAGGTGGATGAACGCAGTGCCCTTGTTTGGGTGTAGGGCCTGATCAGAGCCTGGAGGTACTGAGGTGCCGTTCCCCTCACAGCTCCGTAGGCAAGCACCATGGTCTTGTAGCGGATGCGAGCTTCAACTGGAAGCCAGTGGAGAGAACGGAGGAGCGGGGTGACGTGAGAGAACTTGGGAAGGTTGAACACCAGACGGGCTGCGGCGTTCTGGATGAGTTGAAGGGGTTTAATGGCACAGGCAGGGAGCCCAGCCAACAGCGAGTTGCAGTAATCCAGACGGGAGATGACAAGTGCCTGGATTAGGACCTGCGCCGCTTCCTGTGTGAGGCAGGGTCGTACTCTGCGGATGTTGTAGAGCATGAACCTACAGGAACGGGCCACCGCCTTGATGTTAGTTGAGAACGACAGGGTGTTGTCCAGGATCACACCAAGGTTCTTGGCGCTCTGGGAGGAGGACACAGTGGAGTTGTCAACCGTGATGGCGAGATCATGGGACGGGCAGTCCTTCCCGGGAGGAAGAGCAACTCCGTCTTGCCGAGGTTCAGCTTGAGGTGGTGATCCGTCATCCACACTGATATGTCTGCCAGACATGCAGAGATGCGATTCGCCACCTGGTCATCAGAAGGGGGAAAGGAGAAGATTAATTGTGTGTCGTCTGCATAGCAATGATAAGAGAGACCATGTGAGGTTATGACAGAGCCAAGTGACTTGGTGTATAGCGAGAATAGGAGAGGGCCAAGAACAGAGCCCTGGGGGACACCAGTGGTGAGAGCGCGTGGTGAGGAGACAGATTCTCGCCACGCCACCTGGTAGGAGCGACCTGTCAGGTAGGACGCAATCCAAGCGTGGGCCGCGCCGGAGATGCCCAACTCGGAGAGGGTGGAGAGGAGGATCTGATGGTTCACAGTATCGAAGGCAGCCGATAGATCTAGAAGGATGAGAGCAGAGGAGAGAGAGTTAGCTTTAGCAGTGCGGAGCGCCTCCGTGATACAGAGGAGAGCAGTCTCAGTTGAATGACTAGTCTTGAAACCTGACTGATTTGGATCAAGAAGGTCATTCAGAGAGAGATAGCGGGAGAGCTGGCCAAGGACGGCACGTTCAAGAGTTTTGGAGAGAAAAGAAAGAAGGGATACTGGTCTGTAATTGTTGACATCGGAGGGATCGAGTGTAGGTTTTTTCAGAAGGGGTGCAACTCTCGCTCTCTTGAAGACGGAAGGGACGTAGCCAACGGTCAGGGATGAGTTGATGAGCGAGGTGAGGTAAGGGAGAAGGTCTCCGGAAATGGTCTGGAGAAGAGAGGAGGGGATAGGGTCAAGCGGGCAGGTTGTTGGGCGGCCGGCCGTCACAAGACGCGAGATTTCATCTGGAGAGAGGGGAGAAAGAGGTCAGAGCATAGGGTAGGGCAGTGTGAGCAGAACCAGCGGTGTCGTTTGACTTAGCAAACGAGGATCGGATGTCGTCGACCTTCTTTTCAAAATGGTTGACGAAGTCATCTGCAGAGAGGGAGGAGGGGGGAGGGGGCGGAGGATTCAGGAGGGAGGAGAAGGTGGCAAAGAGCTTCCTAGGGTTAGAGGCAGAAGCTTGGAATTTAGCGTGGTAGAAAGTGGCTTTAGCAGCAGAGACAGAGGAGGAAAATGTAGAGAGGAGGGAGTGAAAGGATGCCAGGTCCGCAGGGAGGCGAGTTTTCCTCCATTTCCGCTCGGCTGCCCGGAGCCCTGTTCTGTGAGCTCGCAATGAGTCATCGAGCCACGGAGCGGGAGGGAGGACCGAGCCGGCCTGGAGGATAGGGGACATAGAGAGTCAAGGGATGCAGAGAGGGAGGAGAGGAGGGTTGAGGAGGCAGAATCAGGAGATAGGTGGGAGAAGGTTTGAGCGGAGGGAAGAGATGATAGGATGGAAGAGGAGAGAGTAGCGGGGGAGAGAGAGCGAAGGTTGGGACGGCGCGATACCATCCGAGTAGGGGCAGTGTGGGAGGTGTTGGATGAGAGCGAGAGGGAAAAGGATACAAGGCAGTGGTCGGAGACTTGGAGGGGAGTTGCAATGAGGTTAGTGGAAGAACAGCATCTAGTAAAGATGAGGTCGAGCGTATTGCCTGCCTTGTGAGTAGGGGGGAAGGTGAGAGGGTGAGGTCAAAAGAGGAGAGGAGTGGAAAGAAGGAGGCAGAGAGGAAAGAGTCAAAGGTAGACGGGGAGGTTAAAGTCGCCCAGAACTGTGAGAGGTGAGCCGTCCTCAGGAAAGGAGCTTATCAAGGCATCAAGCTCATTGATGAACTCTCCGAGGGAACCTGGAGGGCGATAAATGATAAGGATGTTAAGCTTGAAAGGGCTAGTGACTGTGACAGCATGGAATTCAAAGGAGGCGATAGACAGATGGGTAAGGGGAGAAAGAGAGAATGACCACTTGGGAGAGATGAGGATCCCGGTGCCACCACCCCGCTGACCAGACGCTCTCGGGGTGTGCGAGAACACGTGGGCGGACGAAGAGAGAGCAGTAGGAGTAGCAGTGTTGTCTGTGGTGATCCATGTTTCCGTCAGGGCCAAGAAGTCGAGGGACTGGAGGGAGGCATGGGCTGAGATGAACTCTGCCTTGTTGACCGCAGATTGGCAGTTCCAGAGGCTACCGGAGACCTGGAACTCCACGTGGGTCGTGCGCGCTGGGACCACCAGAGTAGGGTGGCCGCGGCCACGCGGTGAGGAGCGTTTGTATGGTCTGTGCAGAGAGGAGAGAACAGGGATAAACCGACACATAGTTGACAGGCTACAGAAGAGGCTACGCTAATGCAAAGGAGATTGGAATGACAAGTGGACTACACGTCTCGAATGTTCAGAAAGTTAAGCTACGTAGCAAGAATCTTATTGACTAAAATGATTAAAATGATACAGTACTGCTGAAGTAGGCCAGCTGGCAGTGGGTGCGTTGTTGACACTACACTAATCAAGTCGTTCCGTTGAGTGTAATAGTTTCTGCAGTGTTGCTATTCGGGGGCTAGCAGGCTAGCTAGCAGTGTTGTTTACGTTACGTTGCGTTAAAAGAACGACAATAGATGGCTAGCGAACCTAGAAAATCGCTCTAGACTACACAATTATCTTTGATACAAAGACGGCTATGTAGCTAGCTAAGTAGCTAGCTACGATCAAACAAATCAAACCGTTGTACTGTAATGAAAATGAAGTGAAAATGTGATACAACCTGTGAATGCGACCGGGTAGTTGAGTTCTATACAGAAGACGTTGGCTAGCGTTGGCTAGCTGTTGGCTAGCTAGCAGAGTCACCTACGTTAAGGACGACAAATAGCTGGCTAGCTAACCTCTGTAAATTAAGATAATCACTCTAAGACTACACACTCTAAACCTAAACAACACAATTATCTTGGATACGATGATACGATGATACGAAGACAGCAAAGACAGCTATGTAGCTAGCTAACACTAAACTAATCAAGTCGTTCAGTTGAGTGTAACAGTTTCTCCAGTGCAGCTAATCAGTGGACGTTAGCTAGCTGGCTAGTGAAGACTAGTGAAGACTACGTTAGGACGGCGAAATACGATAATTACGTAATTATCTTTTGATACAAAGACGGCTATGTAGCTAGCTGAGAAGAAATTGCTAAGATAAGACAAATCAAACCGTTGTGATATAATGAGATATAATGAAAAAGTTATACTACCCGTTGGAGCGACGTGCAGATGCGACCACTCGCTCCAACCGGAACCGGAACTGTCTGGTTCAGCAGCAGCTGTAGGGTTAACTATATGACTGTCTGGTTCAGCAGCAGCTGTAGGGTTAACTATATGACTGTCTGGTTCAGCAGCAGCTGTAGGGTTAACTATATGACTGTCTGGTTCAGCAGCAGCTGTAGGGTTAACTATATGACTGTCTGGTTCAGCAGCAGCTGTAGGGTTAACTATATGACTGTCTGGTTCAGCAGCAGCTGTAGGGTTAACTATATGACTGTCTGGTTCAGCAGCAGCTGTAGGGTTAACTATATGACTGTCTGGTTCAGCAGCAGCTGTAGGGTTAACTATATGACTGTCTGGTTCAGCAGCAGCTGTAGGGTTAACTATATGACTGTCTGGTTCAGCAGTAGCTGTAGGGTTAACTATATGACTGTCTGGTTCAGCAGCAGCTGTAGGGTTAACTATATGACTGTCTGGTTCAGCAGCAGCTGTAGGGTTAACTATATGACTGTCTGGTTCAGCAGCAGCTGTAGGGTTAACTATATGACTGTATTCTATCCAGGGTTCAGCAGCAGCTGTAGGGTTAACTATATGACTGTATTCTATCCAGGGTTCAGCAGCAGCTGTAGGGTTAACTATATGACTGTCTGGTTCAGCAGCAGCTGTAGGGTTAACTATATGACTGTCTGGTTCAGCAGCCGCTGTAGGGTTAACTATATGACTGTCTGGTTCAGCAGTAGCTGTAGGGTTAACTATATGACTGTCTGGTTCAGCAGCAGCTGTAGGGTTAACTATATGACTGTCTGGTTCAGCAGCAGCTGTAGGGTTAACTATATGACTGTCTGGTTCAGCAGCAGCTGTAGGGTTAACTATATGACTGTCTGGTTCAGCAGTAGCTGTAGGGTTAACTATATGACTGTCTGGTTCAGCAGTAGCTGTAGGGTTAACTATATGACTGTCTGGTTCAGCAGCAGCTGTAGGGTTAACTATATGACTGTCTGGTTCAGCAGCAGCTGTAGGGTTAACTATATGACTGTCTGGTTCAGCAGCAGCTGTAGGGTTAACTATATGACTGTATTCTATCCAGGGTTCAGCAGCAGCTGTAGGGTTAACTATATGACTGTATTCTATCCAGGGTTCAGCAGCAGCTGTAGGGTTAACTATATGACTGTCTGGTTCAGCAGCAGCTGTAGGGTTAACTATATGACTGTCTGGTTCAGCAGCAGCTGTAGGGTTAACTATATGACTGTCTGGTTCAGCAGCAGCTGTAGGGTTAACTATATGACTGTCTGGTTCAGCAGTAGCTGTAGGGTTAACTATATGACTGTCTGGTTCAGCAGCAGCTGTAGGGTTAACTATATGACTGTCTGGTTCAGCAGCAGCTGTAGGGTTAACTATATGACTGTCTGGTTCAGCAGCCGCTGTAGGGTTAACTATATGACTGTCTGGTTCAGCAGCCGCTGTAGGGTTAACTATATGACTGTCTGGTTCAGCAGCAGCTGTAGGGTTAACTATATGACTGTCTGGTTCAGCAGCAGCTGTAGGGTTAACTATATGACTGTCTGGTTCAGCAGCAGCTGTATGGTTAACTATATGACTGTATTCTATCCAGGGTTCAGCAGCAGCTGTAGGGTTAACTATATGACTGTCTGGTTCAGCAGCAGCTGTAGGGTTAACTATATGACTGTATTCTATCCAGGGTTCAGCAGCAGCTGTAGGGTTAACTATATGACTGTCTGGTTCAGCAGCAGCTGTAGGGTTAACTATATGACTGTCTGGTTCAGCAGCAGCTGTAGGGTTAACTATATGACTGTCTGGTTCAGCAGCAGCTGTAGGGTTAACTATATGACTGTCTGGTTCAGCAGCAGCTGTAGGGTTAACTATATGACTGTCTGGTTCAGCAGTAGCTGTAGGGTTAACTATATGACTGTCTGGTTCAGCAGCAGCTGTAGGGTTAACTATATGACTGTCTGGTTCAGCAGCAGCTGTAGGGTTAACTATATGACTGTCTGGTTCAGCAGCAGCTGTAGGGTTAACTATATGACTGTCTGGTTCAGCAGCAGCTGTAGGGTTAACTATATGACTGTCTGGTTCAGCAGCAGCTGTAGGGTTAACTATATGACTGTCTGGTTCAGCAGCAGCTGTAGGGTTAACTATATGACTGTCTGGTTCAGCAGCAGCTGTAGGGTTAACTATATGACTGTCTGGTTCAGCAGCAGCTGTAGGGTTAACTATATGACTGTCTGGTTCAGCAGCAGCTGTAGGGTTAACTATATGACTGTCTGGTTCAGCAGTAGCTGTAGGGTTAACTATATGACTGTCTGGTTCAGCAGCAGCTGTAGGGTTAACTATATGACTGTCTGGTTCAGCAGCAGCTGTAGGGTTAACTATATGACTGTCTGGTTCAGCAGCAGCTGTAGGGTTAACTATATGACTGTATTCTATCCAGGGTTCAGCAGCAGCTGTAGGGTTAACTATATGACTGTATTCTATCCAGGGTTCAGCAGCAGCTGTAGGGTTAACTATATGACTGTCTGGTTCAGCAGCAGCTGTAGGGTTAACTATATGACTGTCTGGTTCAGCAGCCGCTGTAGGGTTAACTATATGACTGTCTGGTTCAGCAGTAGCTGTAGGGTTAACTATATGACTGTCTGGTTCAGCAGCAGCTGTAGGGTTAACTATATGACTGTCTGGTTCAGCAGCAGCTGTAGGGTTAACTATATGACTGTCTGGTTCAGCAGCAGCTGTAGGGTTAACTATATGACTGTCTGGTTCAGCAGCAGCTGTAGGGTTAACTATATGACTGTATTCTATCCAGGGTTCAGCAGCAGCTGTAGGGTTAACTATATGACTGTATTCTATCCAGGGTTCAGCAGCAGCTGTAGGGTTAACTATATGACTGTCTGGTTCAGCAGCAGCTGTAGGGTTAACTATATGACTGTCTGGTTCAGCAGCAGCTGTAGGGTTAACTATATGACTGTCTGGTTCAGCAGCAGCTGTAGGGTTAACTATATGACTGTCTGGTTCAGCAGCAGCTGTAGGGTTAACTATATGACTGTCTGGTTCAGCAGTAGCTGTAGGGTTAACTATATGACTGTCTGGTTCAGCAGCAGCTGTAGGGTTAACTATATGACTGTCTGGTTCAGCAGCAGCTGTATGGTTAACTATATGACTGTATTCTATCCAGGGTTCAGCAGCAGCTGTAGGGTTAACTATATGACTGTCTGGTTCAGCAGCAGCTGTAGGGTTAACTATATGACTGTCTGGTTCAGCAGCAGCTGTAGGGTTAACTATATGACTGTCTGGTTCAGCAGTAGCTGTAGGGTTAACTATATGACTGTCTGGTTCAGCAGCAGCTGTAGGGTTAACTATATGACTGTCTGGTTCAGCAGCAGCTGTAGGGTTAACTATATGACTGTCTGGTTCAGCAGCAGCTGTAGGGTTAACTATATG
Organism: Oncorhynchus gorbuscha; assembly: GCF_021184085.1. Lineage (NCBI taxonomy): Eukaryota > Metazoa > Chordata > Actinopteri > Salmoniformes > Salmonidae > Oncorhynchus > Oncorhynchus gorbuscha. Next base: position 23,531 of record NW_025747087.1, read on the forward strand.
ACTGTATTCTATCCAGGGTTCAGCAGCAGCTGTAGGGTTAACTATATGACTGTATTCTATCCAGGGTTCAGCAGCAGCTGTAGGGTTAACTATATGACTGTCTGGTTCAGCAGCAGCTGTAGGGTTAACTATATGACTGTCTGGTTCAGCAGCCGCTGTAGGGTTAACTATATGACTGTTTGGTTCAGCAGTAGCTGTAGGGTTAACTATATGACTGTCTGGTTCAGCAGCAGCTGTAGGGTTAACTATATGACTGTCTGGTTCAGCAGCAGCTGTAGGGTTAACTATATGACTGTCTGGTTCAGCAGCAGCTGTAGGGTTAACTATATGACTGTCTGGTTCAGCAGTAGCTGTAGGGTTAACTATATGACTGTCTGGTTCAGCAGTAGCTGTAGGGTTAACTATATGACTGTCTGGTTCAGCAGCAGCTGTAGGGTTAACTATATGACTGTCTGGTTCAGCAGCAGCTGTAGGGTTAACTATATGACTGTCTGGTTCAGCAGCAGCTGTATGGTTAACTATATGACTGTATTCTATCCAGGGTTCAGCAGCAGCTGTAGGGTTAACTATATGACTGTCTGGTTCAGCAGCAGCTGTAGGGTTAACTATATGACTGTATTCTATCCAGGGTTCAGCAGCAGCTGTAGGGTTAACTATATGACTGTCTGGTTCAGCAGCAGCTGTAGGGTTAACTATATGACTGTCTGGTTCAGCAGCAGCTGTAGGGTTAACTATATGACTGTCTGGTTCAGCAGCAGCTGTAGGGTTAACTATATGACTGTCTGGTTCAGCAGCAGCTGTAGGGTTAACTATATGACTGTATTCTGTCCAGGTACCGTCTGGCCCAGCAGCAGTTAAAAGAGATGAAGAAGAGAGGTTTAAAGGAAGCCACCCAGCTCTATCATGTCTCACAGAGCCCTGTCCACGACACTCTTCTGGAGGACTCGCCCACCTCCACTCCTACCCAGCCAGGGTTCACCCTCCCTGGGCTCAGCCCCAACCCCAGCCCCCTGGACCTCCAGGAAGAAGATTCTAATCTGAGCCGCTTTCGTATCACCGCCCCTTTCCCTGAGCACAGGGTCCCACAGCGCAGCTCGGTAACTCTGCCAGACAGACTGAGCCCCAGGGTGGAGCTCGTCCTGGGGCCTCCCGTGGCCGGATACATGAGAGAAGGTAGGGGAGGAGGAGGTGGGAGCTCCCAACGACGAGACGGCACGGCAGACTGGGTGGAGATGGTGGAGAGGACTGGGTTAGGAGGGATGGCAGGAGGAGGCGGGAGCTCCCAACGACGAGACCGCACGGCAGACTGGGTGGAGAGGACTGGGTTAGGAGGGATGGGTGGAGGAGGCATTCCCTCCAACTCGTACCAGAAAAACCCAAACTGCAGACGGACATCCAGCTTTCACGACACCAAGCCCCCACCTCCCCCAGCAGCCCCATGTCGCCCCCACAGGGAGAGGAGTCAGACCCAGGTAATAACCAATAACAACCAGGAAGGTAATGACCAATAACAACCAGGAAGGTAATGACCAATAACAACCAGGAAGGTAATGACCAATAACAACCAGGAAGGTAATGACCAATAACAACCAGGAAGGTAATGACCAATAACAACCAGGAAGGTAATAACCAATAACAACCAGGAAGGTAATAACCAATAACAACCAGGAAGGTAATAACCAATAACAACCAGGAAGGTAATGACCAATAACAACCAGGAAGGTAATAACAACCAGGAAGGTAATGACCAATAACAACCAGGAAGGTAATAACAACCAGGGAGGTAATGACCAATAACAACCAGGGAGGTAATGACCAATAACAACCAGGAAGGTAATGACCAATAACAACCAGGAAGGTAATGACCAATAACAACCAGGAAGGTAATAACCAATAACAACCAGGAAGGTAATGACCAATAACAACCAGGAAGGTAATGACCAATAACAACCAGGAAGGTAATGACCAATAACAACCAGGAAGGTAATAACAACCAGGAAGGTAATGACCAATAACAACCAGGAAGGTAATGACCAATAACAACCAGGAAGGTAATGACCAATAACAACCAGGAAGGTAATGACCAATAACAACCAGGAAGGTAATGACCAATAACAACCCGGAAGGTAATGACCAATAACAACCAGGAAGGAAATGACCAATAACAACCAGGAAGGTAATGACCAATAACAACCAGGAAGGTAATGACCAATAACAACCAGGAAGGTAATGACCAATAACAACCAGGAAGGTAATGACCAATAACAACCAGGAAGGTAATGACCAATAACAACCAGGAAGGTAATGACCAATAACAACCAGGAAGGTAATGACCAATAACAACCAGGAAGGTAATGACCAATAACAACCAGGAAGGTAATAACAACCAGGAAGGTAATGACCAATAACAACCAGGAAGGTAATAACAACCAGGAAGGTAATGACCAATAACAACCAGGAAAGTAATAACCAATAACAACCAGGAAGGTAATGACCAATAACAACCAGGAAGGTAATAACAACCAGGAAGGAAATGACCAATAACAACCAGGAAGGTAATGACTAATAACAACCAGGAAGGTAATAACAACCAAGAAGGTAATGACCAATAACAACCAGGAAGGTAATAACAACCAGGAAGGTAATGACCAATAACAACCAGGAAGGTAATAACAACCAGGAAGGTAATGACCAATAACAACCAGGAAGGTAATCACCAATAACAACCAGGAAGGTAATAACCAATAACAACCAGGAAGGTAATAACCAATAACAACCAGGAAGGTAATGACCAATAACAACCAGGATGGTAATAACAACCAGGAAGGTAATGACCAATAACAACCAGGAAGGTAATAACAACCAGGAAGGTAATGACCAATAACAACCAGGAAGGTAATGACCAATAACAACCAGGAAGGTAATGACCAATAACAACCAGGAAGGTAACGACCAATAACAACCAGGAAGGTAATGACCAATAACAACCAGGAAGGTAATGACCAATAACAACCAGGAAGGTAATGACCAATAACAACCAGGAAGGTAATGACCAATAACAACCAGGAAGGTAATGACCAATAACAACCAGGAAGGTAATGACCAATAACAACCAGGAAGGTAATGAACAATAACAACCAGGAAGGTAATGAACAATAACAACCAGGAAGGTAATGACCAATACCAACCAGGAAGGTAATGACCAATACCAACCAGGAAGGTAATGACCAATAACAACCAGGAAGGTAATGACCAATAACAACCAGGAAGGTAATGACCAATAACAACCAGGAAGGTAATGACCAATAACAACCAGGAAGGTAATGACCAATAACAACCAGGAAGGTAATGACCAATACCAACCAGGAAGGTAATGACCAATACCAACCAGGAAGGTAATGACCAATACCAACCAGGAAGGTAATGACCAATACCAACCAGGAAGGTAATGACCAATAACAACCAGGAAGGTAATGACCAATAACAACCAGGAAGGTAATGACCAATAACAACCAGGAAGGTAATGACCAATAACAACCAGGGAGGTAATGACCAATAACAACCAGGGAGGTAATGACCAATAACAACCAGGGAGGTAATGACCAATAACAACCAGGGAGGTAATGACCAATAACAACCAGGGAGGTAATGACCAATAACAACCAGGGAGGTAATGACCAATAACAACCAGGGAGGTAATGACCAATAACAACCAGGGAGGTAATGACCAATAACAACCAGGAAGGTAATGACCTGGAGCACAATGGAAATAAGTCAGTAGGCTTTGTGTTTTTATTCCTTGATAATATTTAATGTATGTATAGTTGTACTCAAATGACAGTGTACATATGCACAATTAATGACTAATTCAGACATTCATCTAATTAATTCAGGTGGGTCCCCGCACCAGGACCCTCCCCGAGGGCAGCTGTAGGACCCGAGGAACCTTGGAGACCCAGACCCAGAACCCAGCCTTCCCCCCCTATCCCATCCCAGAGCAGAGCACCCCTGACTGGGCCAGGCCCAATCCGCGAACCCTTTGGCCTGGGGACGACAGGAGAAGACCCTGGGTGGAGACTGGATGTCCTCCGTTTTCCAGTAACAAACCCAAACACGCTGAAAACAACAACACCTACTTGATCTCTGACCCTAAACACACAGAGACCAACACTACAACGGCGGCCATGTTAGGATCTGAGCTGCTCAGCAACCCTGAACTCACCCTGGAGAGGGAGAGGCGGAGGATTGGTGATCGAAGAGAAGGTGGTGAAGATAGAGGAGAGAGAGGTGGGACTTCAGGTATAGGTGGACCAGGATTAGGACCAGGGGTGGGGTCTCGTGGCTGCCCTGCTTACCTCACCCCGGACCGGGCAGAGCGGGCAGAACACAACTGGAACCGCCGAGGCCCTTCCCGATTCAGAGAAATATCCTGGCCAGGAAGCTGAGAGAAGCTCAGTCTTGCAACACCGCCTCCGACCAGCAGGGGCGCCATAACCAACAGCAGCAGAGGCAGCGCAGCTCCACATTTAGCGTGTCTGCCAGTGAACAAAGGAAGGGGAGGTGCAGGTCTCTTCCTCTGTCTGGAGAGTCCCCCTATGGACTGACTGAGGCAGAGCAATGCATGCTGGATCTAGATATGACCTCGCTATACCTGGGAGAGGATGAGTTCTGACCTGTACACACCTAGAGGGGAGGAGAGGGTTAACGGACACTGAAGAGAGGAGAGGAGGAGGGGAGGAGGAGGAGGGGAGGAGGGAGGAGAGGGTTAACGGACACTGAAGAGAGGAGAGGAGGAGGGGAGGAGGAGGAGGAGGGGAGGAGGGGAGGAGAGGGTTAACGGACACTGAAGAGAGGAGAGGAGAGGAGGAGGGGAGGAGAGGAGAGGAGGAGGAGGAGGAGGGGAGGAGAGGGTTAACGGACACTGAAGAGAGGAAAGAAAAGCAGGAGTTGAGAGGAGGAGAGGAGGAGGGGAGGAGAGGGTTAACGGACACTGAAGAGAGGAGAGGAGGAGGAGGAGGGGAGGAGAGGGTTAACGGACACTGAAGAGAGGAAAGAAAAGCAGGAGTTGAGAGGAGGAGGGGAGGAGGGGAGGAGAGGGTTAACGGACACTGAAGAGAGGAAAGAAAAGCAGGAGTTGAGAGGAGGAGAGGAGGAGGGGAGGAGGGGAGGAGAGGGTTAACGGACACTGAAGAGAGGAAAGAAAAGCAGGAGTTGAGAGGAGGAGAGGAGGAGGGGAGGAGGGGAGGAGAGGGTTAACGGACACTGAAGAGAGGAAAGAAAAGCAGGAGTTGAGAGGAGGAGAGGAGGAGGGGAGGAGGGGAGGAGAGGGTTAACGGACACTGAAGAGAGGAAAGAAAAGCAGGAGTTGAGAGGAGGAGGGGAGGAGAGGGTTAACGGACACTGAAGAGAGGAAAGAAAAGCAGGAGTTGAGAGGAGGAGAGGAGGAGGGGAGGAGAGGGTTAACGGACACTGAAGAGAGGAAAGAAAAGCAGGAGTTGAGAGGAGGAGAGGAGGAGGGGAGGAGAGGGTTAACGGACACTGAAGAGAGGAAAGAAAAGCAGGAGTTGAGAGGAGGAGAGGAGGAGCTGTCTTGTTGCCTGGAAGGTGCCCAGTGGAGGAAGAGGAGAAGAGGAGAGGAGAACATGTCTTGTTGCCTGGAAGGTGCCCAGAAGAGGAGGAGGAGGGGGACCTGTCTTGTTGCCTGGAAGGTGCCCAGAAGAGGAGGAGGAGGAAGAGAGGAGAGGGGGACCTGTCTTGTTGTCTGGAAGGTGCCCAGAAGAGGAGGAGGAGGAGGAAGAGAGGAGAGGGGGACCTGTCTTGTTGTCTGAAAGGTGCCCAGAAGAGGAGGAGGAGGAGGAAGAGAGGAGAGGGGGACCTGTCTTGTTGCCTGGAAGGTGCCCAGAATAGGAGGAGGAGGGGGACCTGTCTTGTTGCCTGGAAGGTGCCCAGAAGAGGAGGAGGAGGGGGACCTGTCTTGTTGCCTGGAAGGTGCCCAGAAGAGGAGGATGAGGAGGAAGAGAGGAGAGGGGGACCTGTCTTGTTGCCTGGAAGGTGCCCAGAAGAGGAGGAGGAGTAGGAAGAGAGGAGAGGAGGAAGTTGTAAAGACATGACTGAGCCTTTATTTTTTTACTCTTTTACTGAAAACCCTTTGGGTAACGCTTGACACCAGCATCATAACACGTTATGACACAGTTATAACCATGTCACAACAGCTGACATAACTTATCATAATGATCGTAACACTGTCATCAAATCAAATTGTATTTGTCACATAGACCTTACCGTGAAATGCTTACTTACAAGCCCTTAGCCAACAATACAGTTATGATAAAAATAAGAGTTAAGAAAATATTTACTAAATAAACTTCAAGTATAAAGTAAAATAATAATACTTTTCTAAAAAGTAACAATAACGAGGCTTTATACAGGGGGTACCATACAGAGTCAATGTGGAGGCTATATACAGGGGGTACAGAGTCAATGTGGAGGCTATATACAGGGGGTACCATACAGAGTCAATGTGGAGGCTATATACAGGGGGTACAGAGTCAATGTGGAGGCTATATACAGGGGGTACCATACAGAGTCAATGTGGAGGCTATATACAGGGGGTACCATACAGAGTCAATGTGGAGGCTTTATACAGGGGGTACCATACAGAGTCAATGTGGAGGCTATATACAGGGGGTACCATACAGAGTCAATGTGGAGGCTTTATACAGGGGGTACCATACAGAGTCAATGTGGAGGCTATATACAGGGGTACCATACAGAGTCAATGTGGAGGCTATATACAGGGGTACCATACAGAGTCAATGTGGAGGCTATATACAGGGGGTACCATACAGAGTCAATGTGGAGGCTATATACAGGGGGTACCATACAGAGTCAATGTGGAGGCTATATACAGGGGGTACCATACAGAGTCAATGTGGAGGCTATATACAGGGGGTACCATACAGAGTCAATGTGGAGGCTATATACAGGGGGTACCATACAGAGTCAATGTGGAGGCTATATACAGGGGGTACCGGTACAGAGTCAATGTGGAGGCTATATACAGGGGGTACCATACAGAGTCAATGTGGAGGCTATATACAGGGGGTACCATAAAGAGTCAATGTGGAGGCTATATACAGGGGGTACCATACAGAGTCAATGTGGAGGCTATATACAGGGGGTACCATACAGAGTCAATGTGGAGGCTATATACAGGGGGTACCATACAGAGTCAATGTGGAGGCTATATACAGGGGGTACCATACAGAGTCAATGTGGAGGCTATATACAGGGGTACTGGTACAGAGTCAATGTGGAGGCTATATACAGGGGTACCATACAGAGTCAATGTGGAGGCTATATACAGGGGTACCATACAGAGTCAATGTGGAGGCTATATACAGGGGGTACCATACAGAGTCAATGTGGAGGCTATATACAGGGGGTACCATACAGAGTCAATGTGGAGGCTATATACAGGGGGTACCATACAGAGTCAATGTGGAGGCTATATACAGGGGGTACCATACAGAGTCAATGTGGAGGCTATATACAGGGGTACCATACAGAGTCAATGTGGAGGCTATATACAGGGGGTACCATACAGAGTCAATGTGGAGGCTATATACAGGGGGTACCATACAGAGTCAATGTGGAGGCTATATACAGGGGGTACCGGTACAGAGTCAATGTGGAGGCTATATACAGGGGGTACCGGTACAGAGTCAAGGTGTATGCTATATACAGGGGGTACCGGTACAGAGTCAATGTGGAGGCTATATACAGGGGGTACCGGTACAGAGTCAAGGTGTATGCTATATACAGGGGGTACCGGTACAGAGTCAATGTGGAGGCTATATACAGGGGGTACCGGTACAGAGTCAATGTGGAGGCTATATACAGGGGGTACCATACAGAGTCAATGTGGAGGCTATATACAGGGGGTACCATACAGAGTCAATGTGGAGGCTATATACAGGGGGTACCGGTACAGAGTCAATGTGGAGGCTATATACAGGAGGTACCGGTACAGAGTCAATGTGGAGGCTATATACAGGGGGTACCGGTACAGAGTCAATGTGGAGGCTATATACAGGAGGTACCGGTACAGAGTCAATGTGGAGGCTATATACAGGGGGTACCGGTACAGAGTCAATGTGGAGGCTATATACAGGGGTTACCATACAGAGTCAATGTGGAGGCTATATACAGGGGGTACCATACAGAGTCAATGTGGAGGCTATATACAGGGGGTACCATACAGAGTCAATGTGGAGGCTATATACAGGGGGTACCAGTACAGAGTCAATGTGGAGGCTATATACAGGGGGTACCGGTACAGAGTCAATGTGGAGGCTATATACAGGGGGTACCGGTACAGAGTCAATGTGGAGGCTATATACAGGGGTACCGGTACAGAGTCAATGTGGAGGCTATATACAGGGGGTACCGGTACAGAGTCAATGTGGAGGCTATATACAGGGGGTACCGGTACAGAGTCAATGTGGAGGCTATATACAGGGGGTACCGGTACAGAGTCAATGTGGAGGCTATATACAGGGGGTACCGGTACAGAGTCAATGTGGAGGCTATATACAGGGGGTACCGGTACAGAGTCAATGTGGAGGCTATATACAGGGGGTACCGGTACAGAGTCAATGTGGAGGCTATATACAGGGGGTACCGGTACAGAGTAATGATGTCTGAGTGTAGGAGTGTGTCCCTGGCTATCTGTAATGATGTCTGAGTGTAGGAGTGTTCCCCTGGCTATCTGTAATGATGTCTGAGTGTAGGAGTGTGTCCCTGGCTATCTGTAATGATGTCTGAGTGTAGGCGTGTGTCCCTGGCTATCTGTAATGATGTCTGAGTGTAGGAGTGTGCCCCCTGGCTATCTGTAATGATGTCTGAGTGTAGGAGTGTGTCCCTGGCTATCTGTAATGATGTCTGAGTGTAGGAGTGTGCCCCCTGGCTATCTGTAATGATGTCTGAGTGTAGGAGTGTGCCCCCTGGCTATCTGTAATGATGTCTGAGTGTAGGAGTGTGTCCCTGGCTATCTGTAATGATGTCTGAGTGTAGGAGTGTTCCCCTGGCTATCTGTAATGATGTCTGAGTGTAGGAGTGTGCCCCCTGGCTATCTGTAATGATGTCTGAGTGTAGGAGTGTTCCCCTGGCTATCTGTAATGATGTCTGAGTGTAGGAGTGTTCCCCTGGCTATCTGTAATGATGTCTGAGTGTAGGAGTGTGTCCCTGGCTATCTGTAATGATGTCTGAGTGTAGGAGTGTTCCCCTGGCTATCTGTAATGATGTCTGAGTGTAGGAGTGTCCCCTGGCTATCTGTAATGATGTCTGAGTGTAGGAGTGTGTCCCTGGCTATCTGTAATGATGTCTGAGTGTAGGAGTGTGTCCCTGGCTATCTGTAATGATGTCTGAGTGTAGGAGTGTGCCCCCTGGCTATCTGTAATGATGTCTGAGTGTAGGAGTGTTCCCCTGGCTATCTGTAATGATGTCTGAGTGTAGGAGTGTGCCCCCTGGCTATCTGTAATGATGTCTGAGTGTAGGAGTGTTCCCCTGGCTATCTGTAATGATGTCTGAGTGTAGGAGTGTGTCCCTGGCTATCTGTAATGATGTCTGAGTGTTGGAGTGTGTCCCTGGCTATCTGTAATGATGTCTGAGTGTAGGAGTGTGTCCCTGGCTATCTGTAATGATGTCTGAGTGTAGGAGTGTGCCCCCTGGCTATCTGTAATGATGTCTGAGTGTAGGAGTGTGCCCCCTGGCTATCTGTAATGATGTCTGAGTGTAGGAGTGTGCCCCCTGGCTATCTGTAATGATGTCTGAGTGTAGGAGTGTGTCCCTGGCTATCTGTAATGATGTCTGAGTGTAGGAGTGTTCCCCTGGCTATCTGTAATGATGTCTGAGTGTAGGAGTGTGTCCCTGGCTATCTGTAATGATGTCTGAGTGTAGGCGTGTGTCCCTGGCTATCTGTAATGATGTCTGAGTGTAGGAGTGTGCCCCCTGGCTATCTGTAATGATGTCTGAGTGTAGGAGTGTGTCCCTGGCTATCTGTAATGATGTCTGAGTGTAGGAGTGTGCCCCCTGGCTATCTGTAATGATGTCTGAGTGTAGGAGTGTGCCCCCTGGCTATCTGTAATGATGTCTGAGTGTAGGAGTGTGTCCCTGGCTATCTGTAATGATGTCTGAGTGTAGGAGTGTTCCCTGGCTATCTGTAATGATGTCTGAGTGTAGGAGTGTGCCCCCTGGCTATCTGTAATGATGTCTGAGTGTAGGAGTGTTCCCCTGGCTATCTGTAATGATGTCTGAGTGTAGGAGTGTTCCCCTGGCTATCTGTAATGATGTCTGAGTGTAGGAGTGTGTCCCTGGCTATCTGTAATGATGTCTGAGTGTAGGAGTGTTCCCCTGGCTATCTGTAATGATGTCTGAGTGTAGGAGTGTCCCCTGGCTATCTGTAATGATGTCTGAGTGTAGGAGTGTGTCCCTGGCTATCTGTAATGATGTCTGAGTGTAGGAGTGTGTCCCTGGCTATCTGTAATGATGTCTGAGTGTAGGAGTGTGCCCCCTGGCTATCTGTAATGATGTCTGAGTGTAGGAGTGTGTCCCTGGCTATCTGTAATGATGTCTGAGTGTAGGAGTGTTCACCTGGCTATCTGTAATGATGTCTGAGTGTAGGAGTGTTCCCCTGGCTATCTGTAATGATGTCTGAGTGTAGGAGTGTGTCCCTGGCTATCTGTAATGATGTCTGAGTGTTGGAGTGTGTCCCTGGCTATCTGTAATGATGTCTGAGTGTAGGGGTGTGTCCCTGGCTATCTGTAATGATGTCTGAGTGTAGGAGTGTGCCCCCTGTAATGGCTATCTGTAATGATGTCTGAGTGTAGGAGTGTGCCCCTGGCTATCTGTAATGATGTCTGAGTGTAGGAGTGTGCCCCTGGCTATCTGTAATGATGTCTGAGTGTAGGAGTGTGCCCCTGGCTATCTGTAATGATGTCTGAGTGTAGGAGTGTGTCCCTGGCTATCTGTAATGATGTCTGAGTGTAGGAGTGTTCCCCTGGCTATCTGTAATGATGTCTGAGTGTAGGAGTGTGTCCCTGGCTATCTGTAATGATGTCTGAGTGTTGGAGTGTGTCCCTGGCTATCTGTAATGATGTCTGAGTGTAGGAGTGTGTCCCTGGCTATCTGTAATGATGTCTGAGTGTAGGAGTGTGTCCCTGGCTATCTGTAATGATGTCTGAGTGTAGGAGTGTGTCCCTGGCTATCTGTAATGATGTCTGAGTGTAGGAGTGTGTCCCTGGCTATCTGTAATGATGTCTGAGTGTAGGAGTGTGTCCCTGGCTATCTGTAATGATGTCTGAGTGTAGGAGTGTTCCCCTGGCTATCTGTAATGATGTCTGAGTGTAGGAGTGTGTCCCTGGCTATCTGTAATGATGTCTGAGTGTAGGAGTGTTCCCCTGGCTATCTGTAATGATGTCTGAGTGTAGGAGTGTGTCCCTGGCTATCTGTAATGATGTCTGAGTGTAGGAGTGTGTCCCTAGCTATCTGTAATGATGTCTGGGTGTAGGAGTGTGTCCCTGGCTGTCTGTAATGATGTCTGAGTGTAGGAGTGTTCCCCTGGCTATCTGTAATGATGTCTGAGTGTAGGAGTGTGTCCCTGGCTATCTGTAATGATGTCTGAGTGTAGGAGTGTTCCCTGGCTATCTGTAATGATGTCTGAGTGTTGGAGTGTTCCCTGGCTATCTGTAATGATGTCTGAGTGTAGGAGTGTTCCCTGGCTATCTGTAATGATGTCTGAGTGTAGGAGTGTTCCCCTGGCTATCTGTAATGATGTCTGAGTGTAGGAGTGTTCCCCCTGGCTATCTGTAATGATGTCTGAGTGTAGGAGTGTGCCCCCTGGCTATCTGTAATGATGTCTGAGTGTAGGAGTGTTCCCCTGGCTATCTGTAATGATGTCTGAGTGTAGGAGTGTTCCCCTGGCTATCTGTAATGATGTCTGAGTGTAGGAGTGTTCCCCTGGCTATCTGTAATGATGTCTGAGTGTAGGAGTGTTCCCCTGGCTATCTGTAATGATGTCAGTGTGTCCCTGGCTATCTGTAATGATGTCTGAGTGTAGGAGTGTTCCCCTGGCTATCTGTAATGATGTCTGAGTGTAGGAGTGTTCCCCTGGCTATCTGTAATGATGTCTGAGTGTAGGAGTGTTCCCCTGGCTATCTGTAATGATGTCTGAGTGTTGGAGTGTTCCCCTGGCTATCTGTAATGATGTCTGAGTGTAGGAGTGTTCCCCTGGCTATCTGTAATGATGTCTGAGTGTAGGAGTGTTCCCCTGGTTATCTGTAATTATGTCTGAGTGTAGGAGTGTTCCCCTGGCTGTCTGTAATGATGTCTGAGTGTAGGAGTGTTCCCCTGGCTATCTGTAATGATGTCTGAGTGTAGGAGTGTTCCCCTGGCTGTCTGTAATGATGTCTGAGTGTAGGAGTGTTCCCCTGGCTGTCTGTAATGATGTCTGAGTGTAGGAGTGTTCCCCTGGCTATCTGTAATGATGTCTGAGTGTAGGAGTGTTCCCCTGGCTATCTGTAATGATGTCAGAGTGTAGGAGTGTTCCCCTGGCTATCTGTAATGATGTCAGAGTGTAGGAGTGTTCCCCTGGCTATCTGTAATGATGTCTGAGTGTAGGAGTGTGTCCCTGGCTATCTGTAATGATGTCTGAGTGTAGGAGTGTTCCCCTGGCTATCTGTAATGATGTCTGAGTGTAGGAGTGTGCCCCCTGGCTATCTGTAATGATGTCTGAGTGTAGGAGTGTTCCCTGGCTATCTGTAATGATGTCTGAGTGTAGGAGTGTGTCCCTGGCTATCTGTAATGATGTCTGAGTGTAGGAGTGTTCCCCTGGCTATCTGTAATGATGTCTGAGTGTAGGAGTGTTCCCCTGGCTATCTGTAATGATGTCTGAGTGTAGGAGTGTGTCCCTGGCTATCTGTAATGATGTCTGAGTGTAGGAGTGTTCCCCTGGCTATCTGTAATGATGTCTGAGTGTAGGAGTGTTCCCCTGGCTATCTGTAATGATGTCTGAGTGTAGGAGTGTTCCCCTGGCTATCTGTAATGATGTCTGAGTGTAGGAGCGTTCCCCTGGCTATCTGTAATGATGTCTGAGTGTAGGAGTGTTACCCTGGCTATCTGTAATGATGTCTGAGTGTAGGAGTGTTCCCCTGGCTATCTGTAATGATGTCTGAGTGTAGGAGTGTTCCCCTGGCTATCTGTAATGATGTCTGAGTGTAGGAGTGTTCCCCTGGCTATCTGTAATGATGTCTGAGTGTAGGAGTGTGTCCCTGGCTATCTGTAATGATGTCTGGGTGTAGGAGTGTGTCCCTGGCTATCTGTAATGATGTCTGAGTGTAGGAGTGTTCCCCTGGCTATCTGTAATGATGTCTGAGTGTAGGAGTGTTCCCCCTGGCTATCTGTAATGATGTCTGAGTGTAGGAGTGTTCCCCCTGGCTATCTGTAATGATGTCTGAGTGTAGGAGTGTGTCCCTGGCTATCTGTAATGATGTCTGAGTGTAGGAGTGTGTCCCTGGCTATCTGTAATGATGTCTGAGTGTAGGAGTGTTCCCCTGGCTATCTGTAATGATGTCTGAGTGTAGGAGTGTGTCCCCTGGCTATCTGTAATGATGTCTGAGTGTAGGAGTGTTCCCCTGGCTATCTGTAATGATGTCTGAGTGTAGGAGTGTTCCCCTGGCTATCTGTAATGATGTCTGAGTGTAGGAGTGTGTCCCTGGCTATCTGTAATGATGTCTGAGTGTAGGAGTGTGTCCCTGGCTATCTGTAATGATGTCTGAGTGTAGGAGTGTTCCCCTGGCTATCTGTAATGATGTCTGAGTGTAGGAGTGTTCCCCTGGCTATCTGTAATGATGTCTGAGTGTAGGAGTGTTCCCCTGGCTATCTGTAATGATGTCTGAGTGTAGGAGTGTTCCCCTGGCTATCTGTAATGATGTCTGAGTGTAGGAGTGTGTCCTTGGCTATCTGTAATGATGTCTGAGTGTAGGAGTGTGTCCCTGGCTATCTGTAATGATGTCTGAGTGTAGGAGTGTGTCCCTGGCTATCTGTAATGATGTCTGAGTGTAGGAGTGTGTCCCTGGCTATCTGTAATGATGTCTGAGTGTAGGAGTGTTCCCCTGGCTATCTGTAATGATGTCTGAGTGTAGGAGTGTGCCCCTGGCTATCTGTAATGATGTCTGAGTGTTGGAGTGTTCCCCTGGCTATCCGTGATTTGTTTTTTTTTTAAATACAAGAAAATGAAGCCCTCTGTTTTCCTTAATATAAGGAATTTGAAAAGATTTGTACTTTTGTATACTTAAGTAAAATTGAGCAATTACATTTACTTTTTGAAACATACTGCAAGTATATTTACAACCAAATACTTTTATCTGTAATGATGTCTGAGTGTAGGAGTGTGTCCCTGGCTATCTGTAATGATGTCTGAGTGTAGGAGTGTTCCCCTGGCTATCTGTAATGATGTCTGAGTGTAGGAGTGTCCCCTGGCTATCTGTAATGATGTCTGAGTGTAGGAGTGTGTCCCTGGCTATCTGTAATGATGTCTGAGTGTAGGAGTGTGTCCCTGGCTATCTGTAATGATGTCTGAGTGTAGGAGTGTGCCCCCTGGCTATGTGTAATGATGTCTGAGTGTAGGAGTGTGTCCCTGGCTATCTGTAATGATGTCTGAGTGTAGGAGTGTTCACCTGGCTATCTGTAATGATGTCTGAGTGTAGGAGTGTTCCCCTGGCTATCTGTAATGATGTCTGAGTGTAGGAGTGTGTCCCTGGCTATCTGTAATGATGTCTGAGTGTTGGAGTGTGTCCCTGGCTATCTGTAATGATGTCTGAGTGTAGGAGTGTGTCCCTGGCTATCTGTAATGATGTCTGAGTGTAGGAGTGTGCCCCCTGGCTATCTGTAATGATGTCTGAGTGTAGGAGTGTGCCCCCTGGCTATCTGTAATGATGTCTGAGTGTAGGAGTGTGCCCCCTGGCTATCTGTAATGATGTCTGAGTGTAGGAGTGTGCCCCTGGCTATCTGTAATGATGTCTGAGTGTAGGAGTGTGTCCCTGGCTATCTGTAATGATGTCTGAGTGTAGGAGTGTTCCCCTGGCTATCTGTAATGATGTCTGAGTGTAGGAGTGTGTCCCTGGCTATCTGTAATGATGTCTGAGTGTTGGAGTGTGTCCCTGGCTATCTGTAATGATGTCTGAGTGTAGGAGTGTGTCCCTGGCTATCTGTAATGATGTCTGAGTGTAGGAGTGTGTCCCTGGCTATCTGTAATGATGTCTGAGTGTAGGAGTGTGTCCCTGGCTATCTGTAATGATGTCTGAGTGTAGGAGTGTTCCCTGGCTATCTGTAATGATGTCTGAGTGTAGGAGTGTGTCCCTGGCTATCTGTAATGATGTCTGAGTGTAGGAGTGTTCCCCTGGCTATCTGTAATGATGTCTGAGTGTAGGAGTGTGTCCCTGGCTATCTGTAATGATGTCTGAGTGTAGGAGTGTGTCCCTAGCTATCTGTAATGATGTCTGGGTGTAGGAGTGTGTCCCTGGCTGTCTGTAATGATGTCTGAGTGTAGGAGTGTTCCCCTGGCTATCTGTAATGATGTCTGAGTGTAGGAGTGTGTCCCTGGCTATCTGTAATGATGTCTGAGTGTAGGAGTGTTCCCCTGGCTATCTGTAATGATGTCTGAGTGTTGGAGTGTTCCCCTGGCTATCTGTAATGATGTCTGAGTGTAGGAGTGTTCCCTGGCTATCTGTAATGATGTCTGAGTGTAGGAGTGTTCCCCTGGCTATCTGTAATGATGTCTGAGTGTAGGAGTGTTCCCCCTGGCTATCTGTAATGATGTCTGAGTGTAGGAGTGTGCCCCCTGGCTATCTGTAATGATGTCTGAGTGTAGGAGTGTTCCCCTGGCTATCTGTAATGATGTCTGAGTGTAGGAGTGTTCCCCTGGCTATCTGTAATGATGTCTGAGTGTAGGAGTGTTCCCCTGGCTATCTGTAATGATGTCTGAGTGTAGGAGTGTTCCCCTGGCTATCTGTAATGATGTCAGTGTGTCCCTGGCTATCTGTAATGATGTCTGAGTGTAGGAGTGTTCCCCTGGCTATCTGTAATGATGTCTGAGTGTAGGAGTGTTCCCCTGGCTATCTGTAATGATGTCTGAGTGTAGGAGTGTTCCCCTGGCTATCTGTAATGATGTCTGAGTGTTGGAGTGTTCCCCTGGCTATCTGTAATGATGTCTGAGTGTAGGAGTGTTCCCCTGGCTATCTGTAATGATGTCTGAGTGTAGGAGTGTTCCCCTGGTTATCTGTAATTATGTCTGAGTGTAGGAGTGTTCCCCTGGCTGTCTGTAATGATGTCTGAGTGTAGGAGTGTTCCCCTGGCTATCTGTAATGATGTCTGAGTGTAGGAGTGTTCCCCTGGCTGTCTGT
The DNA here is from genome assembly GCF_021184085.1 of Oncorhynchus gorbuscha. Classification (NCBI taxonomy): domain Eukaryota; kingdom Metazoa; phylum Chordata; class Actinopteri; order Salmoniformes; family Salmonidae; genus Oncorhynchus; species Oncorhynchus gorbuscha. The sequence goes on from NW_025747087.1 coordinate 39,991, forward strand.
AATGATGTCTGAGTGTAGGAGTGTTCCCCTGGCTGTCTGTAATGATGTCTGAGTGTAGGAGTGTTCCCCTGGCTATCTGTAATGATGTCTGAGTGTAGGAGTGTTCCCCTGGCTATCTGTAATGATGTCAGAGTGTAGGAGTGTTCCCCTGGCTATCTGTAATGATGTCAGAGTGTAGGAGTGTTCCCCTGGCTATCTGTAATGATGTCTGAGTGTAGGAGTGTGTCCCTGGCTATCTGTAATGATGTCTGAGTGTAGGAGTGTTCCCCTGGCTATCTGTAATGATGTCTGAGTGTAGGAGTGTGCCCCCTGGCTATCTGTAATGATGTCTGAGTGTAGGAGTGTTCCCCTGGCTATCTGTAATGATGTCTGAGTGTAGGAGTGTGTCCCTGGCTATCTGTAATGATGTCTGAGTGTAGGAGTGTTCCCCTGGCTATCTGTAATGATGTCTGAGTGTAGGAGTGTTCCCCTGGCTATCTGTAATGATGTCTGAGTGTAGGAGTGTGTCCCTGGCTATCTGTAATGATGTCTGAGTGTAGGAGTGTTCCCCTGGCTATCTGTAATGATGTCTGAGTGTAGGAGTGTTCCCCTGGCTATCTGTAATGATGTCTGAGTGTAGGAGTGTTCCCTGGCTATCTGTAATGATGTCTGAGTGTAGGAGTGTTCCCTGGCTATCTGTAATGATGTCTGAGTGTAGGAGTGTTACCCTGGCTATCTGTAATGATGTCTGAGTGTAGGAGTGTTCCCCTGGCTATCTGTAATGATGTCTGTAATGTGTAGGAGTGTTCCCTGGCTATCTGTAATGATGTCTGAGTGTAGGAGTGTTCCCCTGGCTATCTGTAATGATGTCTGAGTGTAGGAGTGTGTCCCTGGCTATCTGTAATGATGTCTGGGTGTAGGAGTGTGTCCCTGGCTATCTGTAATGATGTCTGAGTGTAGGAGTGTTCCCCTGGCTATCTGTAATGATGTCTGAGTGTAGGAGTGTTCCCCCTGGCTATCTGTAATGATGTCTGAGTGTAGGAGTGTTCCCCCTGGCTATCTGTAATGATGTCTGAGTGTAGGAGTGTGTCCCTGGCTATCTGTAATGATGTCTGAGTGTAGGAGTGTTCCCCTGGCTATCTGTAATGATGTCTGAGTGTAGGAGTGTGTCCCTGGCTATCTGTAATGATGTCTGAGTGTAGGAGTGTTCCCCTGGCTATCTGTAATGATGTCTGAGTGTAGGAGTGTTCCCTGGCTATCTGTAATGATGTCTGAGTGTAGGAGTGTTCCCCTGGCTATCTGTAATGATGTCTGAGTGTAGGAGTGTTCCCCTGGCTATCTGTAATGATGTCTGAGTGTAGGAGTGTGTCCTTGGCTATCTGTAATGATGTCTGAGTGTAGGAGTGTGTCCCTGGCTATCTGTAATGATGTCTGAGTGTAGGAGTGTGTCCCTGGCTATCTGTAATGATGTCTGAGTGTAGGAGTGTGTCCCTGGCTATCTGTAATGATGTCTGAGTGTAGGAGTGTTCCCCTGGCTATCTGTAATGATGTCTGAGTGTAGGAGTGTGCCCCTGGCTATCTGTAATGATGTCTGAGTGTTGGAGTGTTCCCCTGGCTATCCGTGATTTGTTTTTTTTTTAATACAAGAAAATGAAGCCCTCTGTTTTCCTTAATATAAGGAATTTGAAAAGATTTGTACTTTTGTATACTTAAGTAAAATTGAGCAATTACATTTACTTTTTGAAACATACTGCAAGTATATTTACAACCAAATACTTTTAGACTTTTACTCAAATAGTATTTTACTGCGTGACTTTAATAATAGTAATAGTTAATGTGTTTCGACCTGTCCCCGAATTAATATAGTTGGTTCTGTCATGTTTTGTCATATATTGTCTTGTCCTTGTGCTTTCCCTTCTGTTCGTTTCCCCCTGCTGGTCTTATTAGGTTCGTTCCCTTTTTCTATCCCTCTCTCTCCCCCTCCCTCTCTCTCTTCTCTCTATCGTTCCGTTCCTGCTCCCAGCTGTTCCTCATTCTCCTAACTCACTCATTTACTCTTTTCACACCTGTCCCCTATTTTGCCCTCTGATTAGAGCCCTATTTCTCCCCTTGTTTTCCGCTTCTGTCCTTGTCGGATCCTTGTATGATGTTCGCTGTTCTGTGTCCTTGTCTCGCCCTGTCGTGTTTTGTCTCCTTCAGATGCTGCGTGTGAGCAGGTGTCTTAGTCTGCTACGGTCGGTGCCTTCCCGAAGCAACCTGCAGTCAATGGTCGAGTCTCCAGTCTGTCCTCGTTACTACGAGTGGATTTAATTTTTTTCCTGTTTTGTTTTCTTCTTGATTTTTCCAGGATTATTACTTTTGTCATATACTGGAATAAAGACTCTGTTTTCGTTAAGTCGCTTTTGGGTCCTCATTCACCAGCATAACAGGTTCAGAGTTTGTTTTGATATTTCAACTTGAGTGTCCTTATCACTTCTGCTGTAGTTGGTCAAAATCAACATGCGTGTGATGGTGCACACGGTGATGCAACCAGTCAGGATGCTCTCAGAGGTGCAGCTGTGGAACCTTTTGAGAATCTGAGGACCCAAATGATAGTTTGTTGGTGATGTGGACGCCAAGGAACTTGGAAGTTCTCAACCTGCTTCACTACCACCCTGTCGATGAGAATGGGGGCGTGTTCGGTCCTCCTTTTCCTGTAGTCCACCATCATCTCCTTTGCTTGATCATGTTGAGGGAGAGGTTTTTGTCCTGGTACCACACTGGCCAGGTCTCTGACCTCCTCATCGTTGTCGGTGATCAGGCCTACCACCGTTGTGTCGACAGCAAACTTAATGATGGTGTTGGAGTCGTGCTTGGCCATGCAGTCGTGAGTAAACAGGGAGTACAGGAGGGGACTAAGCACGCACCCCTGAGGGGCCTCTATGTTGAGGATCAGCAAAGCAAATATGTTGTTGCCTACCACCTGGGGACGGCCCGTCAGGAAGTCCAGGATCCAGTTGAAGATGGAGGGGTTTAATCCCAGGGTCCTTACCTTAGTGATGAGCTTTGAGGTAACTATGGTGTTGAAAGCTGAGCTGCAGTCAATGAACAGCATTCTCACTTAGGTGTGGAGTACAATAGAGATTTGCGTTATCTGTGGATCTATTTGGGCGGTATGCAAAGTGGAGTGGGTCTAGGTTTTCTGGGATGATGGTGTTGTGAGCCATGACAAGCCTTTCAAAGCACTTAATGCTGCGGGTTGGTTGACATTTAGGCAGGTTGCCTTTGTGTTCTTGGGCACAGGGACTATGGTGGTCTGCTTTAAACATGTTGGTATAGCAGACTCAGTTGGTCAGCGCATGCTCTAAGTACATGTCCTGGTAATCCGTCTGATCCCGCGGTCTTGTGAATGTTGACCTGTTTGAATGTCTTGATCACACACTCGTTCGGAAAAGCTGGTGCTCTCATGCATGCTTCAGTGTTGCTTGCCTTGATGCGAGCATAGAAGTCATTTAACTCATTTGGTAGGCTCGTGTCACTGGGCAGCTCGCGGCTGGGCTTCCATTTGTCATCTGGAATAGTTTGCAAGCCCTGCCACATCCAACGAGTGTCAGAGCCGGTGTAGTAGGATTCAATCTTAGTCCTATATCGATTTTTTTTTTGCCTGTTTGATGGTTCGTCGAAGGGCAAAGCGAGATTTCTTATAAGCGCCCAGGTTAGAGTCCCGCTCCTTGAAGCAGCCACTCTACCCTTTAGCTTAGTGTGGATGTTGCCTGTAATCCATTGCTTCTGGTTGGTGTATGTACGTACGGTCACTGTGGGGACGACGTCATCAATACATTTATTGATGAAGCCGGTGACTTGTGGTGTACTCCTCAATACCATCGGATGAATCCCGGTTATTTTATGGCTGGTTATGGTTACCTACTTAAGTGTCAAAACCCACATTTACTCAAATTAGTTTTGTTTGAAAGTTTGTTTCTTAAAAAAATAATTTCTTGTTGCAATGTGTAATTTTTTATCATCTTTGAAATAACTTGCAGAAAATACGATTTATGATATTGTGATGAACCATTACGACCATCCTGTGTCACTTTGCTAAGAAAATACACTTTCTAAAACAGGTTGGTCAAAACAAGCATTTTTATTGGTTGAGATGCATTCTAAGCCATACAAAAACAAATTGTTTAGCTCAAAGTAAGCAGATGACAATGGGTATCTTGTTTTCTGTTCCATCTGACAAATCCCTATGTATCCATTATCCCAGCCAACCAATTCATTAAATTGTTTTCCTCTGTAAAATTATTCTAGACATTATCTCCCCTTGCTTCTAGCCTACATTTAGTTTGCAACAACGTCTGTCTCTTGACAATTAAAAAAAAATAAAAAATATTGAAATTCTATCTCCACTAGATCTCCTATTGACATTTAATGTGTCTGGACAAGACATTTTTTTCTCAGCCAGTAAAAGTCATGAATCAGCATAATTGTTATAGATATACTGTATGCAAACAACATGAATTGCAGCTAGTTTGCTGTCTTACCAGCTTCAGTTTGAAGTGATTGTGTTGGCTGGCTAGCTAGCAAGCAAGGGATAAAAGCTGGCAACGAAACATTTAGAATGATCGACTGGGTTGCGTGCATAGATACAGAACAAAGACTTAACGACTGGGTCGCGTCTCAACCTAACATAGAGCAATCGTAGATGTGTCGGGACTATGACTAAATTCATCAAAGTAATGTGTTTTATTTAATTGGTCATTTTTTGTTGGAAAGCTATTGTACACTCGAGGGTGTGCAAAACTACTTTTTTAGCACCGCTAACAGCGGCTCCGTCTCGTACAAATGACCTCAGCACAGCCATGCTAACAGCGGCTCCGTCTCGTACCTATGACCTCAGCACAGCCATGCTAACAGCGGCTCCGTCTCGTACCTATGACCTCAGCACAGCCACGCTAAGAGCGGATCCGTCTCGTACCTATGAGCACAGCCATGCTAACAGCGGCTCCGTCTCGTACCTATGACGTCAGCAAAGCCATGCTAACAGCGGCTCCGTCTCGTACCTATGACGTCAGCACAGCCATGCTAACAATGGCTCCGTCTCGTACCTATGACATCAGCACAGCCATGCTAACAGCGGCTCCGTCTCGTACCTATGACCTCAGCACAGCCACGCTAACAGCGGCTCCGTCTCGTACCTATGACCTCAGCACAGCCACGCTAACAGCGGCTCCGTCTCGTACCTATGACCTCAGCACAGCCACGCTAACAGCGGCTCCGTCTCGTACCTATGACATCAGCACAGCCATGCTAACAGCGGCTCCGTCTCGTACCTATGACCTCAGCACAGCCATGCTAACAGCGGCTCCGTCTCGTACCTATGACCTCAGCACAGCCACGCTAACAGTGGCTCCGTCTCGTACCTATGACATCAGCACAGCAAAACTATTTTCAACACCGTACAATTGCTTTGTTATGCCAAGAAGCCTTATGACCATCATAATCATATAAACCATAATATAATAATAATAATAATAATATAATAATAATAATATATGCCATTTAGCAGATGCTTTTATCCAAAGCGACTTACAGTCATGTGTGCATACATTCTACGTATGGGTGGTCCCGGGGATCGAACCCACTACCCTGGCGTTACAAGCGCCATGCTCTACCAACTGAGCTACAGAAGGACCAGATAGGCCTATCACGTACCTGTCCTTATGTCAGTCATCAGTCACATAGAGGGTGTCTTGTCCTGCTCCTGAAATCTGATCCTACATTCATCCCAGTCATCAGAAACAGAGCACTGGGCTAGCTGCATGTCTGACATCCAATGTGTGAGTGAATATACAATGAGAATTGAATATGGTCAATAAGAATATATACAAACATATATTACATAAATATACTGTAAGCTATGGTGGAATGGAATGTTTTGCCTCGTGTGGACGGTTTTGTGGGCTTTGACACTTTTATGTAGGTGGTCATAACCAGCCATACAATAACTACTGTTGTGGGTTATGACACTCTTATGTAGGTGTCATAACCAGCCATACAATAACTACTGTTGTAGGTTATGACACTCTTATGTAGGTGGCATAACCAGCCATACAATAACTACTGTTGTAAGTTATGACACTCTTATGTAGGTGTTATAACCAGCCATAAAATAACTACTGTTGTGGGTTTTGACACTTATGTAGGTGTTATAACCAGCCATACAATAACTACTGTTGTAGGTTATGACACTCTTATGTAGGTGTTATAACCAGCCATACAATAATGCAATGTGTGTCACGACAAGTTGTGAGCGGCAGGTTGGGCCAGTAACAGATAGGTTGCTAGATGGAATCCCCCGAGTTGACAAGGTAAAAATCTGTTGTTCTGCCCCCTGAGAACAAGGAAGTTTAACCCACTGTTCCCCTGAGAACAAGGCAGTTAACCCACTGTTCCCCTGAGAACAAGGCAGTTAACCCACTGTTCCCCTTATAAGCCGTCATTGTAAATAATAATTTGTTCTTAACTGACTTGCCTGGTTAAATAAATAAATGAAATGTAATCTTTTATGACATATGTATTATGATGCTGGGAGTCAAATGTCACCACCAATTGGATATTAGAGCGATGGTGTCAGTCACACCAGTCTGTCTGTCTGTCTGTCTGTCTGTCTGTCTGTCTGTCTGTCTGTCTGTCTGTCTGTCTGTCTGTCTGTCTGTCTGTCTGTCTGTCTGTCTGTCTGTCTGTCTGTCTGTCTGTCTGTCTGTCTGTCTGTCTGTCTGTCTGTCTGTCTGTCTGTCTGTCTGTCTGTCTGTCTGTCTGTCTGTCTGTCTGTCTGTCTGTCTGTCTGTCTGTCTGTCTGTCTGTCTGTCTGTCTGTCTGTCTGTCTGTCTGTCTGTCTGTCTGTCTGTCTGTCTGTCTGTCTGTCTGTCTGTCTGTCTGTCTGTCTGTCTGTCTGTCTGTCTGTCTGTCTGTCTGTCTGTCTGTCTGTCTGTCTGTCTGTCTGTCTGTCTGTCTGTCTGTCTGTCTGTCTGTCTGTCTGTCTGTCTGTCTGTCTGTCTGTCTGTCTGTCTGTCTGTCTGTCTGTCTGTCTGTCTGTCTGTCTGTCTGTCTGTCTGTGCAACACGGAGCTTCTCAAATCATGTTACCGTTCCTGCCAAAAGGAACTGTCCGTCCGTCCTTCTGTGACACTGTGAGCTTTTCAGATAGAGATGTGACACCGCGAGCTTCTCAGATAGAGACGTGACACTGAGCTTCTCAGATAGAGACGTGACACTGAGCTTCTCAGATAGAGACGTGACACTGAGCTTCTCAGATAGAGACGTGACACTGAGCTTCTCAGATAGAGATGTGACACTGTGAGCTTCTCAGATAGAGATGCAATTTTGGGGGGGTTTTAATTGACAACAACTGTGACCACATGACACGATGGACACACGTTAGAATGCTACCAAATACTGTTACATGTTCTGCCAATCAGGTCTGTTCTCTTTTCAGGCCCTACTCTCGGTTTCATCCTGGCGCCAACATATATCCCTACTGTCCTACACTGTGGAGTGAGTCCTGTCTACTGAGGCGATGTTATGTCCCTATTAGATCAATTACATTTGATTGATGTGTTTTGTGTTGCTCAGTAGTGTTATGAGTGATTGATGTGTTTTGTGTTGCTCAGTAGTGTTATGAGAGAGTGATGTTTTGTGTTGCTCAGTAGTGTTATGAGTGATTGATGTGTTTTGTGTTGCTCAGTAGTGTTATGAGAGAGTGATGTGTTTTGTGTTGCTCAGTAGTGTTATGAGAGAGTGATGTGTATTCTAAGCTTTTACCCAAAGAACTTTCACTTCACACCTTTTTACAATCTGTAGGCTTGTATTTTTCATATTTTCTAAGTGTATTTTCTATGTATTGCTTTTGTATACAACACAGACTGTACTACTACAGAATTAGTGTTTTTTATGATTTATTCACGATTTCAGGATGATCAACTATAAACATCAGGGAACCATGTTTAGTTTAGAATGCTGGTTTATTATTGTATAAAACATTTGAGTTTGTATGATAAACGTCTGAACTACCATTCCCCTGCTGTGAGTTTCATGTGTCCACGGTACCAGGGACCTGGAAAGAAATTAAAGGATGTAACTATCAATATATGTACCAAGAACTGGACAAAAGATGGAAAAAAACAACCGCTAGATTGTAACTGTGCGTAAAGTAACGTTGTGAGGCTTTAGCTCTTAAATGTTTTTCGTGGAAGAAGTTTTCTGATTTTAGATTTGAATGGCAGAAAACCAAAAAGTTGTGGCATTTCATTTTCATACTCGTCCATTTTCATACTCGTCCATTTTCATACTCGTCCATTTTCATACTCGTCCATTTTCATACTCGTCCATTTTCATACTCGTCTACCTTGTTGGGAAAGTGGTCAGAATGTCGTTTCAAACAGTCTGGAAGAAAAGCAGTTGGTTCGCTTCCTCAAACAGGTGGCATTCTTGATCGGTAAAAGTTATTTTCGTTCTGATTTTGAGATTTCAGTAGCGGAGAGGAGGATTTCAAACCTTCTAGCTCGTCCAACCTGTTGGGGAAAGTGGACCGAGCTGTTTTGTGTCAAAAGCCACAATAGCCTGAAAAGTTGGCACTCAATCCGTCACACAGCCTGACAGGTTCTCTGGTCTAAAGTAGTGCACTATATAGGGAATAGGGTTATATAGGGCTCTGGTCTAAAGTAGTGCACTATATAGGGAATAGGGTTATATAGGGCTCTGGTCTAAAGTAGTGCACTATATAGGGAATAGGGTTATATAGGGCTCTGGTCTAAAGTAGTGCACTATATAGGGAATAGGGTTATATAGGGCTCTGGTCTAAAGTAGTGCACTATATATAGGGAATAGGGTGCCATTTGGAACCTGTGTTGGTCTTTTGATGCACAAATCTTTGCCTACCCCCCTGGATAAAAACCATGTATCTGCAACATTGTACATCATCGGGTTCCTACATCTGAAATAGCATGGGTACGTTTTGTTTAATTTAAAATTAAAATCCCTGTGAAGAGTTGGTGGAGTGCAATTAATTCCCTTTGATTCTAGATGTTTCTCAGAAGCCTTCCCTTCTGTAGCTCAGTTGGTAGAGCATGGCGCTTGTAACGCCAGGGTAGTGGGTTCAATTCCCGGGACCACCCATACGTAGAATGTATGCACACATGACTGTAAGTCGCTTTGGATAAAAGCGTCTGCTAAATGGCATATTATTTATATTATTACCATTTGCAACAGGAAAGATTGGCGCATTCATTGGAATAAAGTGTGTACATGAAGTAGAATAAAACAAGGCCATTGATTTGGACTGACCAGCAGAGGGGCATAGCCACTGGAATACATTTCTGCTAATACAGGACTATTAAAAGGCCCAGTGGACAACTTTTGTGTGTGTTGCAGCACCATCAGCATGCCTACTTGTTATGTTAACTCAAAAGCGCTGCAGAATTCGATTTTTTATCCACGTTTCTCCAAACGTCAAATTTTGAAGTTAATAGTTAGGGTTACAGGTTTTTTTGCGATTGCTTACACTCTTGTTGTGTATCAACGTAACACACAAGCCAAATGAGACACTCGGGGATAAACATCTTACTTCTATCAAAATGAAACTCTGCAATCAAAACTTAAATCATTTCTTGCAACAAAAATGGCACACGCACCATTTCAATTACTATTTCAAAGCAGCAACACACGGACGTAATTTATTAAAAAATACTTACGTCTTTAGTACATTGTATACCTTTTTAAATGTGTCATACAAGCTTCTGTGAAAGATTGCTCCTGTACATCTACTTACACCGGGGCGGCAGGAAGCCTAGTGATTGGGCCAGTAACCGGAAGATCGAATCCCCGAGCTGACAAGGTAAAAATGTCGTTCTGCCCCTGAACAAAGGTGTGTTGTCTGTGGGGGCACCTGCCTTGTCTGCAAGCAATGGAAGAGGCATGTGCCTAGGCCATCATTGTAAATAAGAATTTACTCTTAACTGACTTGCCTAGTTAAAAAGGTAAAATTAATATAAAAAAATAGAAGGGCCTCGAATTTTTTTTTGCCATTGCAGTTTTTTTTACAGTACAGTAATCAATACAATAAGTTACTGTAAACTCACATAAACAAAAGTAATTACAGTGCAATGGTAAACAAAACCTAAATATTGTAGGGGTGGATGGTTTATGGATCCCGCCTTCTGTTAGGGTTAGGCCACATCACAAGCCATGTCATCCCTGGCTAGGTGACGGTTGCCTTGTGTATCCAACCCTGGACTGACCCCACTATATAGGAATAGGGTGCATGCCTCTTCCATTGCTTGCAGACAAGGCAGGTGCCCCCACAGACAACACAACCCCCTCTCTCAGAATGGGGAACCTGCCTGGGTCACATACTGTATTTTGTCTGAATGCAGAGCCAATAGGACACAACGTACTGCCATTACAGTGTAGTAAAGTGACACTTGTACATAGTCAAAGACCTTCACTATGACTGAATGACACCATCGACAGCTGCTTCATCGTAAGATGGTGTTGACCCAAGATGGCGGCAGAGTGTCGACGTACTGGTTGGTTATTATGGAACGTTGTGTGATCTGCAATGATTTGCTCTCTTAGTTGATGTGGGCGGATGGTGTTGACCCAAGATGGTGGCGTTGCCTTCCACCCTCAGGAGGTCGTCTGGCAGTTCTGTAGAAAATGCAAGAGTAGGATGTCATTGGTTATTTTATTTACATACTGTACTGTCATACTGGACACAGTAACATCAACGGTATTACATGTACTACATCTATTCTTTTGGTTCACTGAAGAGCATAAACCTAATATTGTAGGACTACATTGCATTGTACTGTGATGCAGAATGATATGCAACAATTCAAGGTACAGTCTAGTGTAGAACGTTGAAGACATACCCGTTCTTCAGTCTAAATGTCTGTATTCTGGATGCTACCGTGTAGCGACTCAGGTTGGGCAGGACCCTCTGCCTCTACCCTCTCTCATCGTCAGGACATGATTTATGACACGGTCCATCAAAATGGCCCTAATGTTGTTGGAAATATGTCTGTCTATTGCCTGGTCCTTCCTCTCCCTACACTTCTTCCTCTCCCTACACTTCTTCCTCTCCCTACACTTCTTCCTCTCCCTACACTTCTTCCTCTCCCTACACTTCTTCCTCTCCTCTTCCTCTCACTGCCTCCATGTTTGCAAAGTTCTCACAAAAGAGCTGATCATACCTGAGGTCTATTTGTGGTGGTGAGGCTCAGACTAATTGGTGTTCAATTACTGTAGAAGTGTTTTCATGTGTGTGTGTGGGTGTTGCCAATTTCAGGTATGTTTTGCATTTTGAATAGAAGCGGTTTTCCCAATGATTGCAAGAGATTTCATTCTTGAATGAAGTGTCTAATGTAAGAAACAGTGTGTAGTGTTTTGTAAGTAGTGTGTTGCAGAAATGCAACCAAAGTGCAAAGCAGAAAATGAGTTTGTACTTTTGGTGCCTTTGTTTAAAGGTATGATTACAAAAGTTAAGGTTTTGATGCTTTTGTCTCAGTATTCCCTTTCAGTGTGTAAGCAATCGGCAAAAACTGTAAAATGTTAAGTTTAGGCATTCAGTCCGAATGGTTAAGGTAAGGGTTTGGGATTTGGTTAAAACATACATTTGTGTCCAGCACTGGGATTGAACACGTGACCTTCTGATCCAGAGTAATTGCATTACACCCATCCGCCACCCCATTGCGAAACGCAAGCCTTTTTGACGATAAATAGCGCCCATTTTTGCCTGGTTTTTGAAGGCATTTCTCGACGTCCTCAGAATACGGTTAGACGTTAAATTTCGAAGTCACTCTTGAGCGATCCGCCTGTCAGGAAGTTGAAAACCGCTACGTTTGCAGAGAGTGGAGGAGGAATAGGAGGATGGAAGGAAAAAATACCTCGGTGAACCTTTGATCCTTCTTCTCGAACAGTCACAAGACTAGTTTCGTATACTTCCTAATCGGATATCACACATACCGATACAGGCGACCCGGTTCACCGACAGTGATTCGTTTGGATAAAGAAAATAAACCGAACGGAAAACAAGGTGAAGGGGAGAGAGCAGCACCTCGGCACTCTTCTACGCTGCTGAAAGAGTCGTTAGGTTTGTAACATTGTAGCCACAACTTTCCAGATCATTTTTTTGGTTAATCTTTCATCCATTCTTCCAAAAGTACAGCAACAAGTGTAGACTGTGTGTTTGTTTCGGTCAGAGATCCCGTTTATTCTGAGTGCTTTCTGCCGGACCGTGTGTGGGTGTCAACTACAGTGGATGGTTTCCCCAGAAGCATCGTAATAAGTCTGTCGTTTAAATCTCCCGAGCTGTTTACCTAAAACCGTCTTTACTAAAGTTGTACTGGACACCGCTCGTTATTTTACCGACTGATTCAGACCACACGTAGAACGGTGCGTCGGCAGATGCGTTTTTTTGTTCATATACCGCGTCAAATTATACACCGAAGATCCAGGCTCAACAGAATCGATGTTTATCTGTCTTTCTGTGACCGCTGATAACTTAGTTGTGAAGTTGACTACAAATAGTTACCATGTCTTTGCAATTGTTACAAACAAGCGAACGATGAAACAAAAAAATATGCTTCAAATGAAACCCGAGATGACGGCGTTAGAAGATAAATAACCTATACTATGTAATTCAACACTATTGAAGTCAATTTCATGTTAATTCAATTGAGCTGTATTTTGTTCGTTATAGGCCACAGTCAACATGTGCAATGATGTGACTAGACTTGATTTAGTACATTTTAGGGTCAGTATTAAGCCGTATATCAACGGTGTTTCGGGAAACGCATGTTTTAAGACACCCGTAAACCCACGTTACATGTGGAAAGCCTGGGCTCTTGGCTAGTCCAAACATTGTAACCAGCAGACACACTGTCCATTTAGAAATGGGCCAAATGGCACACTATTCCCTACATAGTTTGACCAGAGCTCTATGGACACTTTTCGAAAGTAGTGTCCTATGTAGGGAATAGAGTGCCATTTGTTACTCTAAAGTGTTTGACAGAAACATGTCACCAAAAGCCACATGGGAGAACTTTAAATCTCTGTTTCAGGGGCGGACTGGTCTTCTAACATTTCTGGCAAATGACTGATTGGCTGGTCCATTTTTAGCCCAGTGGGCCTGTCTAACTAGGTTTTTTTTGCTACAAATTATCGTTACTTAGGTAATAATGGAGGCCTCAAGAAAAAGTGGTCCGGTGTGTTAGAAATGCCAAGGCTGAATTCTAGTCCTAGTCCGCCCCTGCCTGTTTTGATATATTTTCTCTATAACAGGAACGAGAAATAAGACGACCATCATGACATCTGTTCATTTCAATCCGGGGTTGGATTCCAAGGAAGTTAATGGGTAAGTTAACACAGACACACACACACACACGCACACACACGCACACACACGCACACACACGCACACACACACACGCACACACACGCACACGCGCACACACACACACACACGCGCGCGCACACACACACACACACACACACGCACACGCACACGCACACGCACACGCACACGCACAAGGTCCAACTTTACTGTCTTTTAATGAGTAATCTGCAGAAGTAGCTACTGTTAGGAGATATTCTTTTACAATGACATGCTCAGCAGTGAAGGTCTGAGTCCCAAATGTTACTAAGAGCCCTGGTCTAAAGTAGTGCACTATATAGGGAATAGGGTTCCATAGGGCTCTGGTCTAAAGTAGTGCACTATATAGGGAATAGGGTGCCATAGGGCTCTGGTCTAAAGTAGTGCACTATATAGGGAATAGGGTACCATAGGGCTCTGGTCTAAAGTAGTGCACTATATAGGGTACCATAGGACTCTGGTCCAAAGTAGTGCACTATATAGGGAATAGGGTGCCATAGGGCTCTGGTCTAAAGTAGTGCACTATATAGGGTACCATAGGACTCTGGTCCAAAGTAGTGCACTATATAGGGTACCATAGGACTCTGGTCCAAAGTAGTGCACTATATAGGGTACCATAGGGCTCTGGTCTAAAGTAGTGCACTATATAGGGTACCATAGGACTCTGGTCCAAAGTAGTGCACTATATAGGGTACCATAGGGCTCTGGTCTAAAGTAGTGCACTATATAGGGTACCATAGGGCTCTGGTCTAAAGTAGTGCACTATATAGGGTACCATAGGACTCTGGTCCAAAGTAGTGCACTATATAGGGTACCATAGGGCTCTGGTCTAAAGTAGTGCACTATATAGGGTACCATAGGGCTCTGGTCTAAAGTAGTGCACTATATAGGGTACCATAGGACTCTGGTCCAAAGTAGTGCACTATATATTTGGAATAGGGTGCCATTTGGGATAAACCTTAAGAATGGTCAGTCAAGACTACTGTAGAGGTGTGGCTGCTGTGTTGTAAGTCACTCTGACTTTCTGCTGATGTCAGAAGCTTTTTCCTGGTTTGAAACAACTGGTCATCAGCTATTTGTCCTTCAGCTCGTCTCCCACCGCATGTTGACAGAGGATCAACAAAGAGGACAAGATGAATTACTCCGTAACCTCTACTTCATATCACATTTTATTGGTCACATACACATATTTAGCAGATGTTATTGCGGGTGTTGTGAAATGCTTGTGTTCCTAGCTCCAACAGTGCAGTAGTATCTAACTAAATGCTTGTGTTTCTAGCTCCAACAGTGCAGTAGTATCTAACTAAATGCATGTGTTCCTAGCTCCAACAGTGCAGTAATATCTAACTAAATGCATGTGTTCCTAGCTCCAACAGTGCAGTAATATCTAACTAAATGCTTGTGTTTCTAGCTCCAACAGTGCAGTAGTATCTAACCAAATGCTAGCTCCAACAATGCAGTAATATCTAACTAAATGCTTGTGTTTCTAGCTCCAACAGTGCAGTAGTATCTAACTAAATGCATGTGTTTCTAGCTCCAACAGTGCAGTAATATCTAACTAAATGCATGTGTTCCTAGCTCCAACAGTGCAGTAATATCTAACTAAATGCTTGTGTTTCTAGCTCCAACAGTGCAGTAGTATCTAACTAAATGCATGTGTTCCTAGCTCCAACAGTGCAGTAATATCTAACTAAATGCTTGTGTTTCTAGCTCCAACAGTGCAGTAATATCTAACTAAATGCTTGTGTTCCTAGCCCCAACAGTGCAGTAATATCTAGATAAATGCTTGTGTTTCTAGCTCCAACAGTGCAGTAGTATCTAACTAAATGCTTATGTTCTAGCTCCAACAGTGCAGTAATATCTAGATAAATGCTTATGTTCTAGCTCCAACAGTGCAGTAATATCTAACTAAATGCTTGTGTTTCTAGCTCCAACAGTGCAGTAGTGTCTAACTAAATGCTTGTGTTCCTAGCCCCAACAGTGCAGTAATATCTAGATAAATGCTTGTGTTTCTAGCTCCAACAGTGCAGTAATATCTAACTAAATGCTTGTGTTTCTAGCTCCAACAGTGCAGTAGTATCTAACTGAATGCATGTGTTCCTAGCTCCAACAGTACAGTAGTATCTAACTAAATGCTTGTGTTTCTAGCTCCAACAGTGCAGTAGTGTCTAACTAAATGCTTGTGTTTCTAGCCCCAACAGTGCAGTAATATCTAGATAAATGCTTGTGTTTCTAGCTCCAACAGTGCAGTAGCATGTTAAGTGTCTAAACATAATGTACATGGAAACATAGCTTTTAATTGATGTTGATCTCTCCCCATACTTCCTTTTCTCGCTCCCTCCCTCGCTCCCTCCCTCGCTCCCTCCCTCCCTCGCTCCCTCCCTCGCTCTCTCCTTCTCAGTAGTGTAGAGAAGCTGGAGGAGGCTAAGGTGGAGATAGACGATGGGAAGGATGAGAGTGCTGACCCTGATACCATGTATCAGTAAGTGTATACACACACACACACACACACACACACACACACACACACACACACACACACACACACACACACACACACACACACACACACACACACACACACACACACACACACACACAGTGCTGAACCTGGTGTACCAGAATCAGTCCACCTGAAAATGCACAACGAAGAGCAAATTATTTCTGTTGTTAGAAACAGATTAGAATTCCATTATTTTGTTGAAATATAATTTGATCTCTGAGAAATAAAACAAATTAATTGAACCCAAATTGGCCCTTTTTTCTTTTTTAATGTATATGATTCATATATATATATATCTTCAATAAATATAGTACCTAACATCTAATTTGGATTATAATTACTTTTAACTGTTTTTATTGGCTACCTCGTGTCTTACTCATTGTTAGGAAGAATTATGGTCCAAATCGGATGTTATTTATTGATGGTTATATGAATTAAAATGGCCAATTTGGGTGCAATCAGTACTCTTGAGAGATTAAGTCAGATTAAAATCAAATTCAATTTCAACAAAAGTATTTTGCAGCAGCTCATCTCATGTGTTTCTAACGACAGAAACAATTTCAGATGTTGTCATGGCTGAAATGATATGGAATGACCCACCAGTAAGTACCGCGGCTCCAATCTCAACGACACACACACACACACACACCTCCAACTGTATAGAGATGTTGTTTCTGATGAGTGTCATCATTCGTTTTTTTTTCTTCCTCGTTCTACAGACTTATTCGGATGAAGATTACACCTTTTGTCATGTCCTTCGGATTCCGGTAGGATGGGGGTGGTGGGGATGACTGTGGGGGTGGTGGGGATGACTGTGGGGGTGGTGGGGATGACTGTGGGGGTGGTGGGGATGACTATGACGGTGGGGATGACGATGACGGTGGTGGTGGAGGGGGATGATAATTATTCTCTCTCTGTGTCTCTGTATTCCAGTATGTTTGTGGTACTGATCATAGTGGATATAGTGCTGGTGATAGTAGACCTGTCTCTGATGACTGTGGTGGTGGTGGGGATGGTGGTGGGGATGATGATGGTTATGATGATTATTCTGTCTCTGTGTCTCTGTATTCCAGTATGTTTGGTGTGGTACTGATCATAGTGGATATAGTGCTGGTGATAGTAGACCTGTCTCTGATGACGCGGAGCAGAGATGTGGGGGACGTTCTAGAGACTGTCTCTCTCATCATCTCTCTGTTCTTCCTCACCGATGTACTGCTACGGGTCTATGTAGAGGGGTAAGCGAGTGTGTACGGTGTGTGTGTTCTCAGTCGTGGCCAAAAGTTTTGAATGACACAAATATACATTTTCACTTCAGTTTGCTGCTTCAGTGTCTTTTAGATATTTTTTGTCAGATACAGATATTACTATGGAATACTGAAGTATAATTACAAGTATTTCATAAGTGTCAAAGGCTTTTATTGACAATTGCATGAAGTTGATGCAAAGAGTCAATATTTGCAGTGTTGACCCTGCTTTTTCAAGACCTCTGCAATCTGCCCTGGCATGCTGTCAATTAACTTCTGGGCCACATCCTGACTGATGGCAGCCCAGTTTTGCATAATCAATGCCTGGAGTTTGTCAGAATTTGTTGGTTTTTGTGTGTCCACCCACCTCTTGAGGATTGACCACAAGTTCTCAATGGGATAATGGTCTGGGGAGTTTCCTGGCCCACGACCCAAAATATCGATGTTTTGTTCCCCGAGCCACTTAGTTATCACTTTTGCCTTATGGCAAGGTGCTCCATCATGCTGGACAGGCATTAGTCGTCACCAAACTGTTCCTGGATGGTTGGGAGAAGTTGCTCTCGGAGGATGTGTTGGTACCATTCTTTATTCAGTGCTGTGTTCTTAGGCTAAATTGTGAGTGAGCCCACTCCCTTGGCTGAGAAGCAACCCCACACATGATTGGTCTCAGGATGCTTTACTGTTGCCATGACACAGGACTGATGGTAGCGCTCACCTTGTCTTCTCCGGACAAGCTTTTTTCCAGATGCCTCAAACAATTGGAAAGGGGATTGATCAAAGAAAATGACGTTACCCCAGTCCCCAGCAGTCTAATCCATGTACCTTTTACAGAATATCAGTCTGTCCTGGAAGTTTTTCCTGGAGAGAAGTGTCTTCTTTGCTGCCCTTCTTGACACCAGGCCATCCTCCAAAAGTCTTCACCTCACTGTGTGTGCAGATGCACTCACACCTGCCTGCTGCCATTCCTGAGCTCTGTACTGGTGGTTCCCCGATCCCACAGCTGAATCAACTTTAGGAGACGGTCCTGGCGCTTGCTGGACTTTCTTGGGCGCCCTGAAGCCTTCTTCACAACAATTGAACCGCTCTCCTTGAAGTTCTTGATGATCCGATAAATGGTTGATTTAAATGGTTGATTTAGGTGCAATCTTACTGGTAGCAATATCCTTGCCTGTGAAGCCCTTTTTGTGCAAAACACTGATGATGGCACGTGTTTCCTTGCAGGTAACCATGGTTGACAGAGAAAGAACAATGATTTCAGGCACCACCCTCCTTTTGAAGCTTCCAGTTTGTTATTCTAACTCAATCAGCATGACAGGGTGATCTCCAGCCTTGTCTTCATCAACACTCACACCTGTGTTAACGAGAGAATCAGACATGATGTCAGCTGCTCCTTTTGTGGCAGGGCTGAAATGCGGTGGAAATGTTTTTTGGGGGTTCAGTTCATTTGCACGGCAAAGAGGGACTTTGCAATTCATCTGATCACTCTTCATAACATTCTGGAGTATATGCAAATTGCCATCATACAAACTGAGGCAGCAGACTTTGAAAATTAATATTTGTGTCATTCTCAAAAGCGTTTGGCCACGACTGTACATGAAGTGAAAGTAGGACAGAGACCCCCCTGAGTGAGGGAGAGCCTCTGCTGTCTATGATGAGCTGTTTCAACAGGAAGTCATGTGCAGGACGTGGTTCCAGGAAATGGTTCCAGGAAGTGGTCTGCCCTTTACTGGGCAGTAAGGCCTTCTTGGAACACACTGATGAATCATCATAAACTAAGTTAAACTCCTTGAATCAGCAGTGTTGATCTGGACATTACTGAAGAATTATAAATGGTCTGTAATGACTGACAAGACAAGGAATACTGATGATGCACAATCTAATATAGATAATGCACCTTCTAATGTTGTCAACTTTCAAGAGTAAAAGTCAACCTCTTACGCCTCCCAAGCACTGGTCGAACTGTCTGTCTGTGTATGACTGACTCTCTGTGTGTGTGTGTCTGTGTATGACTGACTCTCTGTGTGTGTGTGTGTGTCTGTGTATGACTGACTCTCTGTGTGTGTGTGTCTGTGTATGACCGACTCTCTGTGTGTGTGTGTCTGTGTATGACCGACTCTCTGTGTGTGTGTGTCTGTGTATGACTGACTCTCTGTGTGTGTGTGTCTGTGTATGACTGACTCTCTGTGTGTGTGTGTCTGTGTATGACTGACTCTCTGTGTGTGTGTGTCTGTGTATGACTGACTCTCTGTGTGTGTGTGTGTCTGTGTATGACTGACTCTGTGTGTGTGTGTGTCTGTGTATGACTGACTCTGTGTGTGTGTGTGTCTGTGTATGACTGACTCTG
This sequence comes from Oncorhynchus gorbuscha, assembly GCF_021184085.1. Classification (NCBI taxonomy): domain Eukaryota; kingdom Metazoa; phylum Chordata; class Actinopteri; order Salmoniformes; family Salmonidae; genus Oncorhynchus; species Oncorhynchus gorbuscha. Next base: position 59,471 of record NW_025747087.1, read on the forward strand.
TGTGTGTGTGTCTGTGTATGACTGACTCTGTGTGTGTGTGTCTGTGTATGACTGACTCTGTGTGTGTGTGTCTGTGTATGACTGACTCTGTGTGTGTCTGTGTATGACTGACTCTGTGTGTGTCTGTGTATGACTGACTCTGTGTGTGTCTGTGTATGACTGACTCTGTGTGTGTCTGTGTATGACTGACTCTGTGTGTGTCTGTGTATGACTGACTCTGTGTGTGTCTGTGTATGACTGACTCTGTGTGTGTCTGTGTATGACTGACTCTGTGTGTGTCTGTGTATGACTGACTCTGTGTGTGTCTGTGTATGACTGACTCTGTGTGTGTCTGTGTATGACTGACTCTGTGTGTGTCTGTGTATGACTGACTCTGTGTGTGTCTGTGTATGACTGACTCTGTGTGTGTCTGTGTATGACTGACTCTGTGTGTGTCTGTGTATGACTGACTCTGTGTGTGTCTGTGTATGACTGACTCTGTGTGTGTCTGTGTATGACTGACTCTGTGTGTGTCTGTGTATGACTGACTC
>NW_025747087.1:65000-70748 GCF_021184085.1 Oncorhynchus gorbuscha
CTCTCTGTGTGTGTCTGACTGACTCTCTCTGTGTGTGTCTGACTCTCTCTGTGTGTGTCTGTCTGACTCTCTGTGTGTGTCTGTGTCTGACTCTCTCTGTGTGTGTCTGACTCTCTCTGTGTGTCTGTGACTGACTCTCTGTGTGTGTCTGACTCTCTCTGTGTGTGTCTGACTGACTCTCTCTGTGTGTCTGACTCTCTCTGTGTGTGTCTGACTCTCTCTGTGTGTGTCTGTCTGACTCTCTCTGTGTGTGTCTGTCTGACTCTCTGTGTGTGTCTGACTCTCTCTGTGTGTGTCTGACTGACTCTCTCTGTGTGTGTGTGTCTGACTCTCTCTGTGTGTGTGTGTCTGACTCTCTCTGTGTGTGTGTGTCTGACTGACTCTCTGTGTGTGTGTGTGTGTGTGTGTGTGTGTGTCTGTCTGACTCTCTGTGTGTGTGTGTGTGTGTGTGTCTGTCTGACTCTCTGTGTGTGTGTGTGTGTCTGACTCTCTCTGTGTGTGTGTGTGTGTGTGTCTGTCTGACTCTCTCTGTGTGTGTGTGTGTGTGTGTGTGTCTGTCTGACTCTCTGTGTGTGTGTGTGTGTGTGTGTGTGTGTGTCTGTCTGACTCTCTGTGTGTGTGTGTGTCTGACTCTCTGTGTGTGTCTGACTGACTCTCTCTGTGTGTGTGTGTCTGACTCTCTCTGTGTGTGTGTGTCTGACTGACTCTCTGTGTGTGTGTGTGTGTGTGTGTGTGTGTCTGTCTGACTCTCTGTGTGTGTGTGTGTGTCTGTCTGACTCTCTGTGTGTGTGTGTGTGTCTGACTCTCTCTGTGTGTGTGTGTGTGTGTGTGTGTGTGTCTGTCTGACTCTCTGTGTGTGTGTGTGTGTGTGTGTGTGTGTCTGTCTGACTCTCTGTGTGTGTGTGTGTCTGACTCTCTCTGTGTGTGTGTGTGTGTGTCTGTCTGACTCTCTGTGTGTGTGTGTGTCTGTCTGACTCTCTGTGTGTGTGTGTGACTGACTCTCTCTGTGTGTCTGACTGACTCTCTCTGTGTGTCTGACTGACTCTCTCTGTGTGTCTGACTGACTCTCTCTGTGTGTCTGACTGACTCTCTGTGTGTCTGACTGACTCTCTGTGTGTGTCTGACTCTCTCTGTGTGTGTCTGACTCTCTCTGTGTGTCTGTGTCTGACTCTCTCTGTGTGTGTCTGTCTGACTCTCTGTGTGTGTGTGTGTGTCTGACTCTCTCTGTGTGTGTGTGTGTGTGTGTGTGTCTGTCTGACTCTCTGTGTGTGTGTGTGTGTGTGTGTGTGTGTGTGTCTGTCTGACTCTCTGTGTGTGTGTGTGACTGACTCTCTCTGTGTGTCTGACTGACTCTCTCTGTGTGTCTGACTGACTCTCTGTGTGTGTCTGACTGACTCTCTCTGTGTGTGTGTGTCTGACTCTCTCTGTGTGTGTGTGTCTGACTGACTCTCTGTGTGTGTGTGTGTGTGTGTGTGTGTGTCTGTCTGACTCTCTGTGTGTGTGTGTGTGTCTGACTCTCTCTGTGTGTGTGTGTGTCTGTCTGACTCTCTGTGTGTGTGTGTGTCTGTCTGACTCTCTGTGTGTGTGTGTGTCTGACTCTCTGTGTGTGTGTGTCTGACTCTCTCTGTGTGTGTGTGTCTGACTGACTCTCTGTGTGTGTGTGTCTGACTGACTCTCTGTGTGTGTGTGTGTGTGTGTCTGTCTGACTCTCTCTGTGTGTGTGTGTGTGTGTGTGTCTGTCTGACTCTCTCTGTGTGTGTGTGTGTGTGTGTGTGTGTGTCTGTCTGACTCTCTGTGTGTGTGTGTGTCTGACTCTCTCTGTGTGTGTGTGTCTGTCTGACTCTCTGTGTGTGTGTGTGTCTGACTCTCTCTGTGTGTGTGTGTGTCTGACTCTCTCTGTGTGTGTCTGTCTGACTCTCTGTGTGTGTGTGTGTCTGTCTGACTCTCTGTGTGTGTCTGTCTGACTCTCTGTGTGTGTGTGTGACTGACTCTCTCTGTGTGTCTGACTGACTCTCTCTGTGTGTCTGACTGACTCTCTCTGTGTGTCTGACTGACTCTCTCTGTGTGTCTGACTGACTCTCTCTGTGTGTCTGACTGACTCTCTGTGTGTCTGACTGACTCTCTGTGTGTGTCTGACTCTCTCTGTGTGTGTCTGACTCTCTCTGTGTGTCTGTGTCTGACTCTCTCTGTGTGTGTCTGTCTGACTCTCTGTGTGTGTGTGTGTGTCTGACTCTCTCTGTGTGTGTGTGTGTGTGTGTGTGTGTGTGTCTGTCTGACTCTCTGTGTGTGTGTGTGTCTGTCTGACTCTCTGTGTGTGTGTGTGTCTGACTCTCTCTGTGTGTGTGTGTGTGTGTGTGTGTGTGTGTGTCTGTCTGACTCTCTGTGTGTGTGTGTGTGTGTGTGTCTGTCTGACTCTCTGTGTGTGTCTGTCTGACTCTCTGTGTGTGTGTGTGACTGACTCTCTCTGTGTGTCTGACTGACTCTCTCTGTGTGTCTGACTGACTCTCTCTGTGTGTCTGACTGACTCTCTCTGTGTGTCTGACTGACTCTCTCTGTGTGTCTGACTGACTCTCTCTGTGTGTCTGACTGACTCTCTCTGTGTGTCTGACTGACTCTCTCTGTGTGTCTGACTGACTCTCTCTGTGTGTCTGACTGACTCTCTGTGTGTGTCTGACTCTCTCTGTGTGTGTCTGACTCTCTCTGTGTGTCTGTGTCTGACTCTCTCTGTGTGTGTCTGTCTGACTCTCTCTGTGTGTGTGTGTGTGTCTGACTCTCTCTGTGTGTGTGTGTGTGTGTGTGTGTGTCTGTCTGACTCTCTGTGTGTGTGTGTGTCTGACTCTCTCTGTGTGTGTGTGTGTGTGTGTGTCTCTGTCTGACTCTCTGTGTGTGTGTGTGTGTGTGTGTGTGTGTGTGTCTGTCTGACTCTCTGTGTGTGTGTGTGACTGACTCTCTGTGTGTGTGTGTGTGACTGACTCTCTCTGTGTGTCTGACTGACTCTCTCTGTGTGTCTGACTGACTCTCTCTGTGTGTCTGACTGACTCTCTCTGTGTGTCTGACTGACTCTCTCTGTGTGTCTGACTGACTCTCTCTGTGTGTCTGACTGACTCTCTCTGTGTGTCTGACTGACTCTCTCTGTGTGTCTGACTGACTCTCTCTGTGTGTCTGACTGACTCTCTCTGTGTGTCTGACTCTCTCTGTGTGTGTCTGACTCTCTCTGTGTGTCTGTGTCTGACTCTCTCTGTGTGTCTGACTGACTCTCTCTCTGTGTGTGTGTGTGTGTGTCTGTCTGACTCTCTGTGTGTGTGTCTGACTGACTCTCTGTGTGTCTGTGTGTGTGTCTGACTGACTCTCTCTCTGTGTGTGTGTGTGTGTCTGTCTGACTCTCTGTGTGTGTGTCTGACTGACTCTCTGTGTGTCTGTGTGTGTGTCTGACTGACTCTCTCTGTCTCTGTGTGTGTCTGACTCTCTCTGTGTGTGTCTGACTCTCTCTGTGTGTCTGTGTCTGACTCTCTCTGTGTGTCTGACTGACTCTCTCTCTGTGTGTGTGTGTGTGTCTGACTGACTCTCTCTGTGTGTCTGACTGACTCTCTGTGTGTCTGACTGACTCTCTGTGTGTGTCTGACTCTCTCTGTGTGTGTCTGACTCTCTCTGTGTGTCTGTGTCTGACTCTCTCTGTGTGTCTGACTGACTCTCTCTCTGTGTGTGTGTGTGTGTCTGTCTGACTCTCTGTGTGTGTGTCTGACTGACTCTCTCTCTGTGTGTGTGTGTGTGTCTGTCTGACTCTCTGTGTGTGTGTCTGACTGACTCTCTGTGTGTCTGTGTGTGTGTCTGACTGACTCTCTGTGTGTGTGACTGACTCTCTGTGTGTGTGTCTGTCTGACTCTCTCTCTCTGTGTGTGTGTGTGTCTGTCTGACTCTCTCTGTCTCTGTGTGTGTCTGACTCTCTGTGTGTGTCTGACTCTCTGTGTGTGTCTGACTCTCTCTGTGTGTGTCTGACTCTCTCTGTGTGTGTCTGACTGACTCTCTCTGTGTGTGTCTGACTGACTCTCTCTGTGTGTGTCTGACTCTCTCTGTGTGTCTGACTCTCTCTGTGTGTCTGTGACTGACTCTCTGTGTGTGTCTGACTCTCTCTGTGTGTGTCTGACTGACTCTCTCTGTGTGTGTCTGACTGACTCTCTCTGTGTGTGTCTGTCTGACTCTCTGTGTGTGTCTGTGTCTGACTCTGTGTGTGTGTCTGACTCTCTCTGTGTGTCTGTGACTGACTCTCTGTGTGTGTCTGACTCTCTCTGTGTGTGTCTGACTGACTCTCTCTGTGTGTGTCTGACTCTCTCTGTGTGTGTCTGACTCTCTCTCTCTGTGTGTCTGACTGACTCTCTGTGTGTGTCTGACTCTCTCTGTGTGTGTGTGTCTGACTCTCTCTCTGTGTGTGTCTGACTGACTCTCTCTGTGTGTGTATGTGACTCTCTGTGTGTGTCTGACTCTCTCTGTGTGTGTATGTGACTCTCTGTGTGTGTCTGACTCTCTCTCTGTGTGTGTCTGACTCTCTCTCTGTGTGTGTGTGTGTGTGTCTGACTCTCTCTCTGTGTGTGTCTGACTCTCTCTCTGTGTGTGTGTGTGTGTGTGTCTGACTCTCTCTCTGTGTGTGTGTGTGTGTGTGTCTGACTCTCTCTCTGTGTGTGTCTGACTCTCTCTGTGTGTGTCTGACTCTCTCTCTCTGTGTGTCTGACTCTCTCTCTCTCTGTGTGTCTGACTCTCTCTCTGTGTGTGTCTGACTCTCTCTCTGTGTGTGTCTGACTCTCTCTCTGTGTGTGTCTGACTCTCTCTCTGTGTGTGTCTGACTCTCTCTCTGTGTGTGTCTGACTCTCTCTCTGTGTGTGTCTGACTCTCTCTCTGTGTGTGTCTGACTCTCTCTCTGTGTGTGTCTGACTCTCTGTGTGTCTGTCTGACTCTCTCTCTCTGTGTGTCTCTCTCTCTGTGTGTGTCTGACTCTCTCTGTGTCTGTCTGACTCTCTCTCTCTGTGTGTCTCTCTCTCTGTGTGTGTCTGACTCTCTCTGTGTCTGTCTGACTCTCTCTCTGTGTGTCTGTCCTGTGTGTTTCAGGTTCAAGGTGTACTTCAGTTCCAGACTGAATATCATAGATGCCTGTATCGTTGTCATCACCCTGGTTGTCACTATGATCTACACCTTCTCTGACCTGACAGGGGCCAGCCTCATACCCAGGTACGTACAGGGTTGGGTGTAACTACAGAGCCCAGACTCACCCCAGGTTCACACTGGACTGTATCTCCGCTTGACCCATGACCCTTTCACCCTCTTCAGTCCTGTCCCACAATCCTATGCCTCTGATTGTTTTGATACAGTACCAGTCAAAACATTTAGAACACCTACTCATTCCAGGGTTTTAGAACACCTACTCATTCCAGGGTTTTAGAACACCTACTCATTCCAGGGTTTTAGAACACCTACTCATTCCAGGGTTTTAGAACACCTACTCATTCCAGGGTTTTAGAACACCTACTCATTCCAGGGTTTTAGAACACCTACTCATTCCAGGGTTTTAGAACACCTACTCATTCCAGGGTTTTAGAACACCTACTCATTCAAGGGTTTTAGAACACCTACTCATTCAAGGGTTTTAGAACACCTACTCATTCAAGGGTTTTAGAACACCTACTCATTCAAGGGTTTTAGAACACCTACTCATTCAAGGGTTTTAGAACACCTACTCATTCAAGGGTTTTAGAACAC